>NW_015094508.1:1970016-1983040 GCF_001431845.1 Calidris pugnax
CCGGGAGGAGTCTCTGGGTCCGTCCGGCGTGGGGAGGGGGCGGTCTGCCAGGGCGCTGCCCCGCCGGCAGGGAGACGGGGGTCCCGGAGGACAGACGTGGGAGCGTGTGGCGGAGAAGTTGTTGGTACCGGTACCCGCTGCCCAGTTTGACTGAAAGTGCGTGGGTTTGCCGGGGGATGGGGCGGGAGGGCGCGGGCGGGCGTATTCTGCGCGTCCACGCGTCCTGTCGCTACTTCGGAGCAGCCCAGGGGCATCCCACCCCTACCCCTCTGACCGGGGAGCTCCCGGAGACCACCGGCGGGGTTGGGAAGATCCCTCCGACTTTGAGCGCTGGCTGCCTCCGTCCTGCCCGTCCAGGGATGGAAGCGCGGGATGGGGAGCATGGGTGGAGGGGAGACCCGGTACCGGCATGTGGGGAACGGGCTACATCCACAGCGGGAGCTGTGCTCATGGGTGCTTTGTTTGAATGGATTACCTTGGATATAGTCTAACTTGTGAGCTGGCATTTCAAAACAGAGCAGGGAATGTTCTTTTTTTCTTTTCTTTTTTTTTTTTTTTTGCTAACACTACTTTTTATTGAGTTTCTTTATGACTTTCCATCAGAAAACCCCACTTTTAGATGGTTCTAATTTTTCCAGTTTCAACACTTAAACTAAAAATTCTTATCTGAGATTATTCTTTTTTTTTCCGTTTTTTTTTTTTGGGGGGGGGGGGAGGAAGGAGGGAGCTGGGGAGAAGCCTTAGGTTTTGCTTAGCTTGTGAGAATGCCTGAACTTTGGCTGCTCTTCATGGTTTTCAAAAAGCTCTTAAAGACATCCTAAAGTGTTTGAAAACTGTCTTATTCTCCCTAAAACAAAGAACATTGTGAAGCTGTATAGCTTGTTATATACAGTTGTGTGTAAAAACTGATTCGGGCGTAATTACACACCTCACTAATGACAGTGACTTTCTTGTGACTTCTTTGGTCCGGGGTTTCACATAAGACCAAGCTAAGTTGAACTTTCTTTTACTGATGTTAAGGTCAGGCATAGCGTGCTTTTTGTTAAATCAAAGCTCTCAAACATTTTAATTAACAGCAGAGCCCATCTGGCAGTTCTCTCGCTTAGCTGACAGCCTTGCATCTTGGCTATCCAAGACAGGTGACCATGGCAATTTGCTGATTGAAAGTATCAGATATATCTTATTTCACCCCTTCTGCCAGGGCAACTGGATCAGATTAAAGGTTGTGTGGGTGCATCTTGTGAAGAAAGGAAAATATGAGATAAGTGAGAGGAGGCTGATTGGCTTAATGTGAGTTTTAGAAAGGCTGAACTAATTTACAGGGTGCCCAAGCTGTGCAAAGAAAGCCCTGACATTTTCATTCAGGTGGGTTTTCAAGTCCTTGGGAGTGCTGCTTGGGTGTTCAGGTCAGGAGTCAGTTTTCCAAAGGGGGCAGCTGCCAGTGGGGCTGGTTGGTAGCAGTGGGGCTGCCCCCACTCTGTGTAGCAAGCAGCATCTTTGGACCCTTGTCTCTCTTCTTGATGGGAGCACCTGCCTCATATTAGTGACTAGGTAAAATGGGATCTTACCACAAAACTCAACAGAAAATGACGTGTTGTCCTGTGGCAGGGAAGCACAGGTCTTCCTTCCATCCATTTTTGAGCAAGAGGGGTTGCAGCTCTGGAGTATGAGGCACGGAGGAGCTTGGGTGTTGGATCTTGTTGCACGAGCATCCCGCACAGTGCTGAGTGTGGGTCACACCAGTGCTGGGGGCAGCAGCCCCCGCAGCAGTACAGCTCCTGCTGCCAGAGAGCAGCTTGGGCAGAAGTGTAGGTGGATACAGGCTCCTGTGCACCTCAAAACCTGTGACTTAGCCGACCATGTGCTCAGTGGGATTTGATGTTATGCTGAACTCTTGTCAGATGTCAGTGAGGTTCTTCCCTTCTTGTTGCCAGAGCTCTAATTTAGGAAATTCATCAGCTGAGGTGGAAGGCTCTCCAGTGGCAAACATGATACTTCTGTTAAATAAATTACTGATGACCACTCTATGTAATTTGGTGACAAGTTTTGCAGCAGTCCAACCTATATGGGAGTCCCTAGTGAATTAGTTTTAAAATTTGTACACACCTGCTTTCTTTTGAGATCAGGCTTTACTTTAAAATGACATGGAGAGTAAAACCGGGTCCTTAGATTCAAAACTGAGCGTGGATTGTTTTTAGGTGGCGGTTTAGTGGGTCTCTAAAAATCCCACCTCCTTGGGAGAACTGGCCGTGGGTGTACTTCTCATACCAGGAATGACTTCTGAATGAGATGAGTCTGTTTGATCGCTTCCCCCTCCCCCGCAGTGTCTTGCCTTTTCCCACTCTGGCAGTTTTCTCAGGCTTGTGAGCCTCTGGTACAGCTTGTGGTCTCAGCTTCTGCAGTGCCCTGTATGTCTAAATAATAGATGCTGAAAGTGAAATGAAAACGCCTAAATGAAGAGTCTCTTTTGCAAATGATGCGGAGCCGCTGTTGAGCTGTCAGAAACGGGCAGCTGATCGTGCTTCTAGTTACTAAAGCATTAGTTGTTAATTGAGGACAGTTGCAAATTTTCTTGTGGTGTCAGCACCTATTGTAGCCGTAGGTCACGGAGAAGGAGCATTTTTTTCCTAGTCATTTAGCTAATGGAATTGACTAATGGGCCATAGGGGAAGTTTCAGGCGTCACTGCTCGGACTGTCCCATCCATCTGAATTTTCCTGTGAACTTTAGAAATGGAAGAGGCACAGAACGTCCAAAGTGGCTCAAAATCTTGTGTGTATATCCATGCACAGGTATGAACTCTGTCTAAATTTTTGTGAGTTGTGGCAAGTGTAAAGCTAATAACGAGGTTATCATGTCATAATGATGAAAAGTTCATGTGGAACTGTAATACAAAGTAGTGGTGAACAACTTGAAAAAAGTTTAGATTCCACCTAACTTCTTAAAGATGCAGTAAATGTAGTTTACAGATGGCTTGAAATGCCAGCTCTAACTTTTTTTATAGGATTTACTTGAAAAGGTTTTTGTTTGAGCTATATAAAAATATATGAACGTCACAATATCTTTTTATAAATCTTATGTAAGCACTGAAATAAGTTTGTCTTGACTAGAGATTCAGATTTATGATCAAATATAACGTGTCTGGTTCTAGTGGGAAATGATTCATTTTCAGTATCTTAATGGTATCCGCGTGGATGAGTGATTGGCGGTGCTGTCAAAAGGCATTTACAGATCTCATAGAGAAATCGGGGAAACCACTTAGACTTGTCAACTCTGACACTCCAGAGTTATCTTTTACTCCCATTATAGATGCTACATATTGAGGGGAAATAACATGCAAATTATATGGATGTCCTCAGCTTGCAAAAGACTGGGACCTGAAGGGAAGTAATAATACATCTCAAGAATGAACAACCAGTGTAAATCGATTATTTCTTTGCAGTTTATATATTTAATGCAGATTATTTCTAGCAGTGTCATACTGTAATTATACTCTAACATCTAGCTCATTCTCTAACTCTGAATGGTGCCCACGTATTTTACTTCAGGAAACTGTGTCAGCAATCATGACAGCAGTGTTAAGACTTGTAGTTAAATCTGAATACTGGTTTAGGCTATGTTTATATTTTTACTTTGCCAAAGGTTCCCTGGCAAACTCTGCGAAATAGCAGAAAGATGTATATATACATCGATAGTCAATTCTTCAGCATTAAAGACGTATGCGTCTGTGATGAGGAAAAGAGGAAATTACTTTTGAAGTGCTGTCGTGAATACTGAAAATAATGAAAAGACTTCTGTCATTCAGGGTAGGTGTCAGGAACATCTGATCTCTCTTCCCAGCTGTCACAGGCCCTGGGCTCCTACCCCTGTATTAAGCCCAATGACTAGTTTCACTGAAGCACAACTTAGAAGGCGGCATCCTGTTAGACTTAAAACGCTCCCACAGGCTTCCCGTGGCAGTTAATGCCAATTTTTTTGTGTCTTTCTGTGCTCAAAAATGTGTTTCTGATTTTTAATTAGAGTTGCACTAGGGAAGGACAGCTGACAATTAAACATGAGTCATGAATGCGTGTTTTGAATGTCCCTTTAATTCTTTAGAGATGTGAGTAGACTGAAGATGGAGGAGTCCGACAAGAACAGTTGGAACTTAATTGTGGGTAAGCAAATCTGTCAAAGCAAGTCTGGCCTTTTTATAATCCAAACTGCTGTTCACGTACTTGTTGGGTGTATGGGCTCCCAGTTGCACGCAAGAGCAACTGCCCTGATGGGTTGGAGGCTGTAACTGCATTTTCCTGAAACGAGGTGTCTCCAGAAAATGTTGTGGTGAATGTGATGGTGTTGGGATGGTGGTGGAGGGTGTCCCAACCTGTTTCTGGGCTTGGGGATGGTGCCTCCATGCTGTTCCTTGCACAGAAGGAGGTGGGGTGTTGCTGCATGGCACACAAAGTTCAGGAGGAAGAAATACCAGTGAGAGAAGAGTCTCCTACATGCAAAATGCGGACTGTTTCTCCATCTTCTCTGCAGTTGTGTATGCCATGAGCTATAGGCATCTCTGGCTTCACTGGTGGTGGCTGATGTCCAGGAGGGCAGTGATGACACCTCATTGGGTCTCTTGGGCAAATGTTCATAGCACCACACTTGCCAGGATGGATCACTGGTCTGCTCTGGCTTGGTGATCTCTTAAACCTTGCTTTGTTGTGTGCCAGTGCTCTGAAGCAAAGGATGCCCACCCTGGCTGTAGGTGCCCTGAGCTGCTGGTGGGGGACATTGAGGAAATACAAAAGGGTTTCACTGCAGCTGCTCTTGCAGAGCTCAAGTGCCGGCCAACGGTAATCTGTTGAGTTCTTCACTGCACAGATGTACCCATGGCTTGTCCCAAGACCTGGGGTTTTCTGACTGGTCTTCATCTTCTCTGCCCAAAGGGTTACGTGAAGCCAGGTTTCCCTGGCATGTGTCGATTGCGCTGGTTCTGTGTTTTCCGAGGAGGCGAAAACAGTCAAAATGTTGGTTATTGGATGAGACAGCAGGCCTGATAAGGCTGCTTTGTGCTGAGAGGTTTTCTACCAGAGGCTTTGAGGAATGTGCAATATCCATACACTGAAGACTAGTGAGGACTAATCTGTTTGTTACCTTATGTCTGGTATGGGTCTGTAATTAGTTGACGTTTAAACCTTAAGTCCCTGGACTTAATTTTTTTTTTTTCCTGAAGACTTTAATTAGCATTCTGAAATGTAGCTCCAGTTAGGGCTGTTATCCCCACAAATGCTCTTGGTCCCACTGAGCTGGTAGCCTTCATGGCTGCTGTGTGGTGATAACGAGTTCTGTAGCGTATGTGTGCATGCATTTCAACCTCCTGGTTACATAGCATGGTCATCCCTTGTTCCTGAGACAAGGAGAAACAACTATTTGGCTTTTATATGCCTTTTGTTATTTTATGTAATTCCTCAATTCCTCATCCCCTTACACATAATGTTTGCTTAGTTTGTCCCACGTGCTGTGTCAGCGTAGCAAGAGAGGGTGGAAAGCCTCTCGGAGGCAGTATGGGGTTGTGGCAGAAAGTAACACCCATGAAATCATGGTACTATGATTCCCCCTCGAGCCTGTGAATTGTTGGAAACCAACGTGACTTGTTCTAAAATTTGGTCCATTAGGACCAATTTGGCAGATGATGATCAGAAGTGTCCTGCTCTGTGGGTGGGATTGGGAAAGCTCCTTGACTTGCATTTCATATTCACTGCCCTGCAACTTAATCATCTGAAAGATGGCAATTTGGTTTAAAACAAACCCCTGAGTTATTTTGACTCTTCCCTTTTTTTTTTTTTAACTGCAAATGTTTTCCCAATTTAAGGGCTGGGAGTCTCCCCTGGAGTGAGACCATGTCAGAGGTTGAATGTGTTTGTTTAGGTGCATAAACATGGCTGTGCATGGTGGGGCTTCCGTCACAGTGTTTTCATTCAATTCACGAGCTGTTGAACGAGAAAAGGATGGGGCTTATTCCTGAGCTGTTTTGGAACAGCTGTGTCAAAAAAAAAAAAGAAAAAAAACCCCAAGGACCACAGACAATAGTGAACTCTCTGCAAATGTTGCTCTTTTCATTCCTGTGTCAGCATATGGTGATGCAGAGGATCTCTGAGAGTTGCTCCATACTAATCTGGTTTGGACAGAGAAAGAAAGTTACAAGAGTGTTTTACATGGCTCTTTGGTACTTCTCCAGAGAGAATTTGCCAAGAAGTGCAGTGATTGGGTGTGTGTGAATCTTTGCATACAGACTAGCAAGCCTTTGTCTCTATTTTTGGCTTTTGAGTGTTTTAAAATTAGAGTATAAAAAGTAACAAAGGACAGTCAAGATGTTGATTGTGAGACAAAAGTATGGGGCCATGACCCGTGCATAATTATTAAATGAAACAATTTTGTAGAGTTTGTCTCTGAGTTCCAGACTTCTGACAGAAGAGAAATGGGAACAAAAGAGTTGATAGGTTGTCTCAGTTTCACAGCTTGGCAAAGGCAATTTAAGCCTTTGGGTTTTTTCTCACTGGTGCTTTGTTATTAACCCAGCTGCTAGTAGACAGGTTGTACTGTTTCAACTCCTTCCGTATCTTTGTGATATTAGTAGATTGATATATTAAAACGTAATGGACTTCCTACTGCAGCTTTTGGAGGGCTGCACTTCAGCAGAGCCTTGCTTTTTTTTTTTTTTTTGTCCTGAGTGGATGTACGTCAATAGACACAGCAAAATATCTGCTGAGAGAAGATGTTTAGCTTAGCTGAATCTTTCTTCAGAGGAAAAACTGATGCTGGGGTCAATCCTACTGTGATTTGGTTGTTGGGTTTTTTTTTTTGTTGAACAGAGAGCCTTAATGGATAATGACTCATCTATTGGAATCTGACTTTTCACTCCAATTACCTACTGATAGACCAAGATATATCTGCAATTCTGCAGTAGATAACTTCAGTATGCATTGTTTACATTTCAGATACCAAACCAAGGTGAAAATCAGGCTGTTCATTCAGTGTGACCTGTCATGTAGCTGAGTGTGAGTGCACATCCCTTCAGGCTCCATTAGCATGAGTTAACTTTGTAATTGGGTTTCTGGGGCAAACAGGGACAGGAAGCAGAAGTCATTTGGCAGGCTAGGCTTAGCTTTTTTGTTCTATGTGGTGTAAGTGCACAGGAGAGCAGAAGCAAAAGATGGGTGCAGAATGGCTGGAGAAATACTAGCGAAGTGGAGGACAGTTGTCAAAACTGCATATGGACGTTATGGAATATCATGCAGCCATATCAAGGTGGGACTTTACAGCTATATCAAAGTAGCATTTCTATGGCTCAAGTCCTTTTCAGAGCCCTTCTCTTGCTCTCTTAAACCTGCTCTGTGTTCTCCAGCTTTCTGTCCATCTAGCAGTAACACCTTGTCTTGTAGAGACTGGCAACTGAAAACGGGCTTGTTGAGTGAAGAACAGTTGCTGGTTTTGAAACCACTAACATGAAGGTGTTGATAAAAATGTGAGTTTTAACATTGCTCTAAACTCTGTTCATAATCTCCAGCTTTCCACAAACAAAAATGCAGAAAGTCGTAATTTTTACTCTGTTTTCTTATAGTCTAAGTCCTCGGATAGTTTTGTGATATTTAAGGAAAAACAACAGACAAACTGCAAAATGTTAGGGTTCTTGAGCAAGGGGGTCAGGGTGGGGTTTTTTGTTTCTTTTAAAAAGGCATTAAAAGTCATCTGGCTCTTTTCAGGTGTTCAGTGTGGATTTACATGAGTGGGATTAGAAATAAGCTGCTTCATGCTATTTTTTTAAAACAACACTTCACATTTTTCAATAAACAACTTTGCTTCTAAAACAACAGTCTTTATCCCAGACTAATCTTAAGACTTATGAAAAGCAGCACAAGAAGAGATTCTTTAAGTTCCATTTCTTCCTGACATGTGGTGTTGAACTCCTTCTTAAACTTTTAATTTGCCCTTTTGCTTTTTTTATAGTAAACTCTTGAAGAGTTTTCTTTCCTGATCTGAATGCTAGTCTTACTCTGGCATGACTGACCACTTTCTCCACGTGTATACTTTACCAGCAGTTGTCTTGATTCTTTTCTGTGTGTGGCAAGTTGGTAAGTTTCCCATAGGAGATAAAATCACCTGCAGGAAGACCCTGGGATTGAATCTCTCTGAAACCAGGTGGTGCTGAAAATGATGTTGGTATGACTAGCTGCAGTTTATGTATCTTGTCAGCATCGTTTAACCGGCCTGACAAACTTCATGCATATTTTTTGCTTTGTGCTTGCAGTGTGGTGGCTGTTTCACTCATGTTTTTTGTGTTGTTTTTTTTTTTCTTCAAGTAGACAAGGGCTCTGATGTGTCCCCTTGTATGGAGTGGGAGTCGCCGTAGTCTCGATCCTGATCCCATCTGTGATTTATCGCTCGGTCTTTATCTCTCTTTTGTGTTTTTTTCTTGCAGTTTCTCACACCATCACCGCTGCTGCCGGTCATGTCTCTAAGCGATGTGGGAGATCGGTCACATCAACGAAAATACTAGTGCCTGCCAGGGAGCCTTCTCAGCTGGGGAAATTTAAGGGAAACAAACCCTTCTTTGTGTCGGTGCACACATCGTGACTGTCACGAGTTGTGTGGTGGGCGTGCTAAGGAGATGCAGCCGGTGCTCAACTCCGGCAGGACCCGGCGGTGGGAGATGCGTGTGCTGGTTGTGGGCATGAGCCCCTCCTGGGTAGCCAGCCCCTCCTGCCTCACCGGCCAGACAGGCAGTGCTCGTTCACTGGCTCTCTGGTTGGAGCGAGACCCGTGGACCACGAAAATATGGTAGAAATAAAATGGGAGTTCCTCAAGAACCTTAAAAATAGCAGGTGACCGAATATGTTCTTCACGCTTGTAAGGAGTTATTGGTTTTGGCTAAAGTAGACTTTGGAGGGTTTCAGGTCTGTTTTATCTGTAGCAATTCCATCTTCTGTTAGCCTGGGGGGAAAAAAGGGTTGTGCTTGTACAACTGAATATCAGATCTCTGGCTCAGGAAGCGTTAAGTGCATGTGTTTATTACTCTTAATGCTGGTATGTTTTTCATGTCAGCAGCTTGCCAAAAAAGCGGGGGACCTGCAGTTTGTTTCAGCTGGTAGGAATTAATGATGGACAGGTTTATTGCAAAGTTGAGTGTAAAGTTTTGTTTCCACAAGCACAGTGGGACAAGAATGGACCCTTGGCTGGTTTGCAGCCTGCGGTTGAGCCTTGCGACCCTTCCACTGAGCCCCCTTAAAGGGAGACCTGCAGCTCTCTGCCGCAGCCCCAGCTGCCTCTTGGTCGTGTTGTGTTGTTTCTCTCCTACCCGGCTCCCACCCCTCTCTCCTGGGCAGCGAAGCCCCCCTGGCCCCCCATCCGCATTGCTGACATTCCCCAGCACTGTGTGTGCCGGCGTGCCGGTGCCTGCACACGCGTGGGGCGAGGGAAGGAGGGAGGCAGGATGGTCCTCTGCCCTGGCTAGAAAACCACTGTCGGTTGTGAAAGCCGCCCGCCTGCTCCTGTCCTCCCTCAATATCCATCAGAGCCCCCCTGCCCACATAGCTCACATTCCTGAGCCTTGTTTCGTTTGGGGCGATGTTTTGCTGTGGAGGCTGTTACTGCTTGGGTGAAGGAGTCTCCTTGTAGCTACATCTCCGTGGAAGGGCAGTGATTTACGTCCCGCAGTTCCAAGCCTGCTTTGACACATCTGGTGCCGGTTCTGGGTGGTTCCAGGCTTTTTTTGGCGACTGCAGGTGAGTGAGGCTACAGAGGCATGCAGCAGTAAGCAGAGTGTGCAATCCAGGGGCCAGAGGTTTGTCTGAAGGAGAGCCGTGGAGTCCTGGAGGAGGCTCAATGGGTGCTGGTGTCCCTGTGACTATTGTGTAAGGAGGAAGTTTCATTGTCATTTCGGTTAAAAGGCCTTTTTCTTTCCCCCCTCTTACTCTAAGCAACTTGCTAATTTGCATCACAAAAGTCAGCCAGGGTTGCCTCCTGAGTTAAGTTGCAGAAAATAAGATCTCTTCAACTGTTTGAGTAAAAATGAGACGATTTATGGGTTGCTTTATGCTTACTGGCGCATTCAAGTGCGGCTGTTAATTGAACTGGTTAATGCTGTATTTCTGCAACATCCAGTTACAGCCGTTCTTGTGTCAGTCCTGAGAGAGTCTTATTACAAGGAGGACTGGCTGGACTGTGATACTGGTGCTGCCCTGTATAACTAGTGCCATTTTCCCTGCACATCCAGTATTCAGAAACACTGGGCTGATATTCTGCATGTTTTACTAACGCTCTGCCACAGATTCTTTGAGCAAATCAAAAATAGCAATAAAAGAATGTATTTATGCACAGCTAGGAGGACAATAGTGCTGGCCCTTATGATTTTCTGTCATCCAACAGACATTTTGTATATGTATTAAAGCTTAGTCAAATTGACTTTGGTGGAGCTGGAGTGTCTTAACTTTGATTTCGATGCAGAAGTTGTCAAGCCACAAAGCTGCTCTGATACACCTGCCTTAAGTTTCTGTAAGTAGGTGTGTGAGCATGGGAGGTCCTTAAAAATGTGACCCGTGTATCTGCACTGTAGGTCAGAAGCAGTAGGTACTCTCTATGTGACTTTTCTCTCTCCTTTCTATAAATCTTCCCACCTTTGCCTAAAACTCGCAGTAGTACAGAGGCTGCAGAAGGGGCCAGAGTGAGGGATGGAAACCTGTATTCTGTATTGCCTCGAGAGTCACATTTCTGTGCTGTGTTGCAAAATTATAAGGTTAATGCTCTTGCTCTGAACAGAAAGCCTTTTGTGGTTGGTTAAACTTTGGAAAATCATTAGGCTCAAAGAGGAACATTTTCTTTTCTTTCCTTCTCCAAGTAAAATCTTCACTTGGACTGATGCTTGAATGCTTAGGTTAGGCTGTCTTTGCCCTGTCAAAATCCACCAAGGTTTTCTTTGCCAAAACTGAGGTAAGCTCCAGATAAAACTTCACATGTGATGAGTTATCTTTCTAATTCCTTTAAGAATTGTGTTCTCTCACAATGAATTACTCACACAAAAGCATTTGCTAAACCATGTCTAGACTGCAAAGATCTGGATTTGACTGAATCTAATTAAAGCAATGGTGGCTTGCAGGTGAGGATTTAACTGCAGTGTATTATCCTAGCTTTTGCTAGAAAGAGATTGGCCTTAGCAGAGATGCATGCAGAGGTAAATTAAAGTCAGATAGCTGAATGGTACTTCCCCCCAACCTGCTTAGCCTGCCACAGGCATCTGCCCACAGCAGGATGGCTGAACAGCTGATGGACATGGTTTCAGCATGGTGTCCTAAGAAAAAAGGAAATTAATTTCCTGCTGGTTTTGTAGAATTAGGAGAATAATTCTGGAGAGTTATCAGGAAGCTTCTGACTGTATTCTGCAGATATGAGGCTTCTTAAAGTATCTCTGCTAGAAATACGAGGTTTGATACTGGAGGCTAAACATGTTCATCCCATGGCTCTAAGTTGTCCATGCTGGCTGACCATCCTCCTTACTGAGCTTGTGAGTTCATCTCATTGTCCCATCTGTGCCCATCGCCTCATCTTGACCACTTAAGCCAGGTTGATTACCAGCTGCCTATTGATTAAGAGGGATTAGGGGTGGCCTGGATGTCTAACACAACTGGTTTCTCCCAGCTCTGGAGAAGTTGCTGGAGTGGAACTTCTAGCATTGCCTGTGAGTCCCACCCAGGAAGTGTTCAGGAGAGTTTTTATTGCAGTACAAAGAAGCACGATACAACTCCTGGCTTCTGGTAGTTTTACCTTGTGGCCTTGAACGTTTGCCCAGACGTGTCTATGAAGCATCTTGCAGCTCGGCTGTTCTCATGCTTTTGCTATTTTTCTGTCTCAGCTCTCTGGACTCCTTTTATTTCCTGTAACTTTTCTATCTGGTGCATGCTTTGTTCGCTGCCTGTCAAGTTGTGCCTGCTCCTCCTCTTCTGCGCTGCCCCTGAATGCTCACTCTGTTTATTCAAAGTTTCTAAGACAATACAGAAAAGGATGTAACAAGAAGAAAATGGGAGAAATAAAAGGGAGAAGTGAAAGAGCTGTCCCCAACAGAATTCAGGCTCCTCTAATCTGGCAAGTAAAACTTTTCGTCTTGAGAAACTGTCCTTCCCTTCATGTTTTCAGCCTGTCAAAGTTCTCTGCTAGTCTTGAACTTTGTCTTGAGGGGCGATTGCAGGAGCAGAAGTGATGAGCCAGCTGTGCAATTACTTTTCTCCTCTTTGCAAGTGAGGGAGTGGGGGAAGATACAGCTGCCTCTCACTGTAATGCAGCAGCAGTGGGGAATTGGCATGAATTTTCAGGCTGCTGCAGTCTTATGAGATGTTCTGCTTTGGAAATGGAAAAAAAAAGACATGCTGGGCTATTCTTGGTATCAAGTTCAAGCCTCAGCATTGCAAAGAAAATTTATGTGTGTCTAATAAAAGATGCACATATTACTTCACGTTAGTTTGCAGAGAGGAAACTTTTCCTGGCAAGGAATATATTGGCCTGAGTCTTGTGTGTGTCTGAGAACCTGCATTTTTAACATCTTCTCAGAAATAGAGCAGAATCCAACCTATGATAAACCACATAGTGGCCAGGGGTCACAAAGCACAAAGGCATTGAGGTGCCTCAGTTGTTTGCACTGAGTGGTGTGGGCTGTGGACTGGTCCCCTCGCTGTCCTCTCTTCTTGCCACGGGCTGTGACCAGCTGAGCGTGCAGCACAAAGCATGTGCTTGCTTTGCCAGCTGCTCTCTTAAGCTCTTCCTGCTTTCTGCAGGAATCTGGTATTTTCTTAGCTGTGAACACTCTTCTGGCCTGATTCATGCCTGTCTTTTGAACTGACCTTTTGATTTCTTTTCACTGTTAACCTGTTAATTGAGAGCTGGTTGTTGCAGGGCTGCTTATATTCTCCGTGAAGAATAGCCACGATTTGTGTTGTACATTCCTGTGTTAATTATGCTTTGTTACTGGGGGGGGGGGGGGGGGGCTGTTGTCCCCCATGACG
>NW_015094508.1:1983553-2046854 GCF_001431845.1 Calidris pugnax
TGTGCTTTTTTGTTGTTTTTGGTGTTGTGTGGGGGGGGGGGGGGGAAGGCTGTTGTGCTCCATGACTGGTTTATAATTCATCTCGGATCACCCAATTGGGACTGAAGTTGGTTAAGTCCTGGTTTAATTTCTGCCTGAAGGGAGGAGACCCTTCTTACTTTTATCTTGCTGGCTATCTGGAGTGACAGAAATAGCATCAGAGGCTGGATGGGGTTTTTTTTCTGTAGATGAATTTGTCTTCTGTGTGGCTCTGGCATTCATCAGTCCTGTTCATGATGGAAGCTGCAGGTCACTGGGATGTTTTAACTCCTGACCTAATACCATGTGAGCTGTTGCCCGGTTTGCTCCATTCCCTGTTTGGTCAGCAGCCGTGGAGCTGGGCTGGCCTTGGCTCCAGGTCCCAGGCAGAGCTGGCTTGTTGCTGGTATTAGCCTTGTCTGCCGGGGTGTTTGCTGGGGTGTCATAGTAAACACCCATTTCCTACTTCCCTCTTTGTACATCTTTCTTCCTTTTAACCCTGATTTTTTTTTTTTTTCTCCATGTTGCTGGTTACTTATAACTCTTAATTCCAGTTTAATGACTCTTTTTTTTTGTGTGTGTGTGTCTGGGGATTGTATGTTATTTGCATCACAAGGGAGCCTCCTGAGAGACTTTGAGTAATGTCAGCTGTGGATCCGGCAGTTCAAAGCGCGGGCATGAGTTTTATCAGCCTTTTTGTGTGCTGTGGCGTTCGAAGACGCTGATCCAGTTGGAACTGGGCAGACAGCAGGTCAAGCGGCACATCTGAGGGTTGTCTGGCTACCAAAAACTTGTTTTAAGGAGAAATAATAGAAAAGTAACAAGTCTGACACAATTTCAGGGGTTCAGTTTTACGCCGCCTGTAGTAAAAATAAGTTAATAAACATGAAGAGCATCTCAAGGGTAGTCAGCCACTTCTTTTAGACACGTGTATTGTGGCCTGTTTGTTCAGTGAGATTTTAGAATCAGCTTTTCGAGGCCTGGTAATAAAATACATCAGTTAAAATGAGGATGGAGACTGGAAGAAACTACTTAGTTCTGTGGACTGTTTCTTTCAACACCTTGAATTAATAATGTTTTTTTAATAAAGAGTTCATCATACCAGAACTATGTAGCAAGTTATGCTTCTAATCTGCTTCCCCTCAAGGTGCATTTCTTCTTAATTGCCAAGTGCTATATTTGCTAGTGGAAACACAGGAAAATATCAATATATCTGTACTGAGAGAATACCTGAAGGAGGATGTTGAAAGCAGTCTGCTACCATCAGTTTTTTTTGGGGGGTGTGTGTTTTGTGGTTTGTTTTCTTGTTTTTTTTTTCTTTAGGTTGAGAGTAAGAGTGTGAATGCTTCATTTTAAGCGGGACAAGAGGAGATGGCTATTAAACCTCAGCTCGGCCTTCACTTCTCTGAACTGCTGTCTCAGATCTTTGTTAAGCTCACTTTTTGTTTCTCTCTCTCACTCTGCTCAGCCCCAAAGGTCGCAAAGGGGTCATTGCATTTGGAGATCTGTCAGTGCCTAAGCATCCTTTGGAGAGCAAAGCAAAGAAAAGCCACCTCCTCTCAAACCCCTGGCTGTAGCACATCCAGCAGGTTTTGCTGTACCTCAGCGCTGCCGACTGCAGCTGCTTTCTTGTCCGTGAGTTTTGGTGGGTCCCTGTTCTGTCAGCTTGCATCAGATAGGCAGCAAGAGAAGGAATTGCTTCTCCAGAAGGGATTTCTTGCATGCTGTGAATGCAAATGGACCATTTGCTCCCCTCCTACCACCTAAATCTTTCCTCCCCGGCTGTGTGGGATTTAGTGCCAGCTCACAACACCAGGGCGACAGCTGGTTGGTGTCCAAAGTCCTTTGTTTTGTTTCAACTTGAATGAGGAAATGATTTGTCAGAGGATCAAAGTGCTCTTGGGTGAATTAACTTTTTTTTGCCAGACCGCGGGTTTGATGTGGATGTAAATATTGTCTGATGTTAGTAGGGACTACCGGCGCTCCTGACACAGGAGTGATTTCTGGCTTGAGGCTGGCACAACTAATTTCATAGGGCAGCCTGAATGGACTGTTAGAGATCAGAGGTTGCTTTGGAAATCAGACCATGTGTGCCAGGAGTTGCGTGCATATGGACAGGAGGTGGTCTTTTAGTTCATCTCCCAATACAACTCTTAAACCAGGAAACAAGCTTCCAGAGTTGGCAGTGACTTTGCCTCCTCCTGTCTCTTTGCCTCCTGTTCTGTCCCCTTTTCTGAAAGACAGCTGCAGGTTGCTTGGTACTGCCTGGGCCTTTGGAGGCTTTGTGAGGCCATGGAGATGGTGACTTCAGCCCTGCACTGCTCTTGGGGCTTCTGCCAAGGGCAGGGGTTAGGGGCATTCACTGAGCAATGCAAACATGTGGCAGGGTAGGACCCCTGGGCAGGACCTTGCAGTGCACACAGCTTGTGTGTGTTTGTAAATATTATAGTGGAAATACCATGCCTTGGGAGCAGATTGAGAGAATGGGTGGGATCCTGTGTTTGGGATTCCCCCTTTCCCTGGGGAAGCAGGTAGGGTGTTGCTGTAGGGGCAGATGTGTGCATGCCCCAGGCTGGTGGGAGAAGACCGAGCTGCAGGCACTGGTGGAGGTAGGTCTTCAGTTTAGAGGCTGTGTGCTGGGGGAGAATGAACCTGGCTGAGGTCTGGACATCACCTGCCTTTGAGACTTGGGCTGGAGGCTTGGGGAAAGGGTGGTGGTGGGGGTCAGGGTGGAAGGCAGCGAGGTAATGGCTGGCCAACATCACCTTTCAGCTGCTGTTACAGCAGAGCTTGCTGGGGGTGCTGTCTTTTGTCCACATTAGGACATGGCTCTGGATGACTATTCAAGATAACAGTAGTCCCAGTATTTATGAAGGGACTGACACCTTGTCTTCAGCATATAGGAAAGATGATATTATTTTTTTTCCTTTATAAAGTACACTGAGGTGCCTGTTTTTCCCCTGGCCTCTGATATGAAGCACCTATGTTTGTCAACTGACTCTAAAGTTAATCCCCTGCCTGTAGACACATACACACCCTTTCTGGGCAGGATGGCCTGGCCCTGCTCTCCAGAAGCAAATGGGTGATATACTGCATGGTGGTCCAGCTGTCTGTCATCTGCTGGTATCTATCAGTTATGTGGAGGTACGTGAGTGGGCAGAGCCTTCCCTTGACAGCACACCTCTTCTTCACTTGGCATCTTAGTCTCTTCATGCATGGAAATGTGGGATGACAGCAAGATCACAGCCCTTGGTGCCTGCAGAGCCTTCGGGGATGGGAAAGGCTTGTGCTGTAGGACTTTATGGTTGTAAGCAGGTGGGCTTTTGTTCTGGGGTGGGGGTAAGAAGATGGCTGGTACATGGTGAGCCCTTGGCTATTGAGTTAGTATTTGTCTAGTACACCTGAGGGTGAAGTCATAAGAAACTGATGGTGTCAGGATGCCTGACTGATATGAGCAGAGTTGGATTGAGGTGTGCAGAAAAGACTTGGAATGAGCTGTTAATCAGTAATAAACTGAGTCATCCCACAAGAGCTTGTGATGCCAAGTAGAGATGTACTATAAAAGGAAGGAATGTGCACAAGTGTACTTATTCCAAGTAGGGAAGGACTTGCCCTGACATTTACATTCTAAAAAGGGCATTTTATTGCTTTTGAGAAGGAACAACAGAGTTTAGTAGGAAATGTGTGCCTATTTTGTTTTCTGTTCCATTCGTCAGATCTGATAGCATTGGTGTGAAAGGCTCAATAATCACCTAGAGGATAGCTGCGTAATTCCTACTTACCCAGTCTGGGTTCGGGCCACCGGCATTCCTGATCCAGCTTGTCCTCAGCCGACCTCTCCCAGGCTACCTGTCCAAAGAAGGACTTGAAGCCAGTCACTTCATTTGAGAACAGCAGGACCTGATTAACCTACAATGGTGCATCCTACAGTGGATGATTTCTGCTTTAGAAGGAAAAAGCCCAAAACAAACAGTATTCCCACTGTTTGCCCAGAGCAATGGTATGTTTAAGAAAGTGTCTGGTCCCTGACATTTCCATTCTTTTGCTGTCGGCTCTGAATTGCACACCTGAGATTGAACTGCAGGTGTCTTCAGATTCAAAGCAAGTAAAACATTCTTGCTTCTCAGATTTCAATGAAGTCTGTGTGCTGTGGTAAGGCCAGAAACTATAATCCTTTTTTTCAGGGGGAAAAAAAAAATGTAGCTAAGGTTGCTGGGTGAGTAGGAAGAAAAGCAGTTTCAGGATGGCGACAATGGGATGAAAAATTGATGTGAGAAAACACAGCTGGCTAGGCTGCACATCTGCGCTTTCAACATGCACTCTGTGGGCTTAGGAGGTGATAACACAGTAAAAAAAAAAAATCCTTTCCATTGCCTGTGTTTGCCCAGTTGGCCTGTTGTCCACTTAGACCCAGGCAGTGTGACAGGGCTCCCTCCTACTTTTCCCTGTGTTAGAAGCAGGTAGTGAAGAGAAATAGTTCTGGGAGCATTTAAACAGAACTGGAAAAGGGTGATGACATTAGAGCTGCTTTGGGGTGTTGCACAAGTTTACAGCTTGTCTGGCGCCTCATCAAAAAACCAAAATACTAATTTAAATAACTCCATGCTTTGTGTCCTAGCTAGGATGAGGGACATCAGTCATAGGGTGAGAAGGATGAAAGTTGTTTTAATTATTGAGTCTTTGTGCTTGCAGGTGGATTTGTTCTTCAAAGTTTGTGATTGTGATGTCCCTTTGGCACTCCAAAGGCTACAGCTGAGCTGCAGGTGTTTCGGATGATATTTCACTTAAGGCTGTATCTGCCTGCTGAGAGCCAGGAGTTTAACTCTTGCTGTTGGGAATTCTCTTGTTTGTGTTGAGATAGTTCTAACAGAGCAGCCTTGCTAGGCAAACAAACTGTTGCTGGTCACAGAAAGCTTGAGATCCTGAGTGTTGAAGTGTGCTGAAATCTCTCTTTGTGGGGACCATTGGTGTTTTTTTTCATTATTCCTTCTATCTGACTCACTCTTGTCTTAGTGCTATTTCCAGTGAGCTTTTTATAGCCTTTTATCCAGGCTAACTGAGCACCTAGGACAACGGAGTCCTGCTTCCTTAGCTTGAAGTGTTTTAGCTGCTTGTGTCTTAAACTGGCAATCTGCATTTCTGCTCCTGTCCTTACAGCGAGACTTTTCTACTCTGTGGCAACTTATTCAGAGATCATTTATATCAGGGGAATTTTTTCACCTAAGAGATGATGTGAGGACTCTTGAAAGCATCTATGCTTGTGGCATGCTGGCCTCCCATCAAAATCACTGTGCAATGTAAGTTGGTGCTCTGAAAATTAACCAGGTTTAAAATAATCTTGCATCAGCAAGAGTGATGCTGCTTTTCTTTCATCTTTTCTTGCTGCTGATAGGGGAAAATGTTACAAACTGATCTTGTGAGATGATTGTGTCTCTTTTAATGGCATTTTTCAGAACGCATCAAGCCTCTTTCTTAAAATGTTACCCAAGTGCCTGTTCCTAGATAAGGAGGTACTTTGCAGCTAGAAGCTTTGCAGTGCCTGGGTGAGGGGGAATTAATTAGCAGCCTCCTTGCTAGCTGGTGTCCTCTTTCGCTCTTCTCAGATTGCAAGGGGTAAGAATGAGGAGAAAAAAACCCTCATCTGATTATCTCTTTTCATGGCTTGATGCTGGCCGCCCCGCGGCTATTAATACCAAGCACGCTGAGTGGGGTTGACTTTGAATTTTCACCGGCTGTTCCCATGGCTGTTCCCCGGGCCTTTGCAGGGCAGGGGACTTGCTGTTATCTCCTCACCTGTCCACTTGCTCCCTTCCCCAGCTGCAGCCCCTCTCGGGGACCCTCACTCTGCCCAGAAGTGCTGGGGGAGGAGGGCATGGCCACTTGGGTATGAAGGGCAAGAACCACCATGGTGATGGCAGGCTGTGGCTTTCACTGAATTTCACTGAATTTTTTAGAGTTGGAAGGGACCATAGAGATCATTTAGTCCAACTCCCCTGCTGAAGCAAGCAGGGGAGTTTGCTGTTTGCTTGTGCTCATCAGGTTTTGCCAAGGATTCACTGTGATACAGTTTCAGGGGAAAAAAAAAAAAACAACAAACCAAACTAGTGCCTTTCCCCCAAACCCTTCCTCTCTCTGCGTTGCACTTCACTGTTGAAGCAAGAAGTAGCTTTTCTCTCAGCCTCATTTTGTCCATGAACTGTTGCTCTAAGCAAGCAGTCTTTTATTTGTTACTGTTTTGACAGGGTGTGAGTATTTGTTGAGAATAAAGTGTGGAAGTAAATATGTAACCCTTTTCTCCAGCTGCATAGCAAAAATGAAATTTCTGCAACTACCCCTAGAAGTAAAACGTTTCACTTGTTGTTGTGTAGAATATGTTTTGTGGCAGCCTTAGAGTGTACATATATATCTCCCCTTTCCCCCCGAAACTTGTTGGTCCTATTGTTACAGAAGGCTTTTGTTGGTGGTACAGACATATTAGCATTGTACCATGACATATACAAGCTGCTTCTCTTGACCCCTGAGGCTTCTGTGGAAGGTCACAATGGAGAGGCTTGAATTCCTGCGTTAATCACACTGAAGCAGAATATCTGTGCTGGTTTTCCCAAAAGATTAGCAGAATGATACCACTTTGCTTTGAAATGTGATCTCAGAGCATCCAGCTCTTGAGGACGGTTTCTTTAATGTTTAACATATGCATGGATTTTGTGTATTTATAAGGCACGTAATTATTACTCATTGGAATAAAATGTGAATGATAGTTTATCACACCGTTTGTCTGCTACTGGCTTTGTCCCAGCAGAAGCCTTCAGCACTCTCCTGTGGAGCAGCAGTGAAGAGGAAGACTTTATTTCCCTGGTTTTGTGGTGGGAGTGTTTTTAGGGTAACTGATCTGCATTGCTGAAATATACAGTACGGTACAGCTTCTCTACAGCTTCAAAAAATAAGCAAATACATAACAAAATTGCCCAGTGGTTAGGCCTGATAGTTGCAATTTTGCAGATACCTTTGCAGTCTAAGATGAAGGTGCTGATGCTGTTCTAGGATTCTGGGGAAATCATCCGAGAGAACTGTGGGCCTTTCCCTCCTTATAGTTTGGCTCACACAGCAAGTAGCTCCTTGGCTCCAATCCAGCTGTGCTGGGAAATGTGGTATCAAAGTATCTGCTGCGTTGTGAGCAACAGGTTTATTAATTATGGGCCCTGGCATGCTCAACACAACTTTGTAGAAGCTGTTGTAGATGCCCATGTTTCATGCAGTGTCTGTGGTTTTCTCCATGCTCTCAGTCTGTCGTGGTGTCAGAGTACGCCGGGGTGACTTGGCATTGCCTTAGGTTCTGGATGACCAAAGCACTTCCAAACTGGACTGTGCCTCCAGGGAAAAGGTGAACATACCTGAATCCCGCTGGCATTTTCCCCCAGAGCAGTCTTGTCTCCAATCCCTCTGGAAACAGTCTTGTACTATTAATGTTACAATGCACTTTCTTTCTCTCAGAAGTTAGGCACTGATAAGGAGAATTGGAAAACTTGTTTATGCACCTAAGTTTCCCCTCCTCTCTTTTCCCCCCAAATCCTCACGTATGTATAGACAAGCTGTAGACTACAACATTTTTTTGGATCAAAGCCCTCTACAATATTTATTTTTTTTTTCTGTCACTGCCGATGAAACAGTGTCATGAATACACTCACTGCAGGGCAGAGGGGGAGGTGTCACATTTTTAGTGGGTACTCCAGCTGTTTATGTAATGTGCCTAAGCTTGCAGTGGAATACAAAATATTTGTGAAGGGCCCCCAGGTCTGTCCATGGATAAGCCATTTGTCTAGGTTTTCCGAACAAAGCAGGAGAAGGGGCTTAACTGACAAGCTCTAATTAGCTCTGCGCTCTAGCAACTCTTTCCCAGGAGAATGGCTTGGGGAAGGCTGTAATCAAACCACTTCTAAATTGGAATCTTAAAACTATAGTGTTGACTTTTCCCTTCTCGTATTTAGTGGACAAGCAGATACTGGAGAAGACTTGAGAAATTCCTGCTCTTACACAGTGTCAATTAAATTATTACCATCAGGATTTGATGCAAACTCCTATCTTTGCTCTGTAGCAGTTTCTGTGGTGAAATCCCCATCAGTTTTCCTTTCTTTCAGCCACAAACTACTTTTGCTTGACTTAAAGCATTTTCATCAGAAATATCTGACATTTTAAATGGATACTTTAGGTAAGGCATTAAAAGGGTTGCTCTGACATCTTTTAATTGATTTTTAGCTTATATGGGAGAGGGAGAGAAACTTAAATAAAGCTGCCTGCAGTTTTAAGAAGTGTGTAAGAAAGAATGCAGCATTTACCCTCTGGAAAAACCACTATTTGCAAAAGCAGGTTTAAAACTAACTAAAGAAATCTCCAGTAATTTCTGCTTATATTGTCTTAACTTGACCCTGACCAGTTTTCATATCTTGATATTTCAGATGCATGTGGAAAAACTTTGATCCTAAGTTTCTACTTTTCTTCTATGTGGTCATTGTGGCAGGTCATGTTCCCTGACATATATGGTTATTCTGCATAAAGGAGAAACCCGATCCTGGAAACTGCAAAATCTTGACTTTCATATATCGAGAGGTACTTCACCATATGCATTGTTACAACCTTCAAAAATTGTGGAAGTATATAATAAAGGGGAAGAGACAGAGGGACCTGGGCTGATTGAAGTAAAAAGCATGATTACTCTAGAATAATTCACCATGTCTCTGCTGGAACAGTGTTTCAGTTGCACGCATTGTTCCTAGTTCACGGGGAGTTAGCTGAAATAGATGTGAAATACACGGTATTTATTTCTGGCAAGCACTATGAATGAAATGGGCTGAATCGAGAACGCAGGAAGTGTTTCCTTGTGGAAAGGGTCAGGCAAGTTAGTTGCCCAGAACAGCAACGTGTGGATGTTGATATCAAAATAAGGTAAGGGCCAACTAGGATCACAGCAACTATAGGTTTTGCTGTGTCTCACTTGGTCAGGAGTGTGGCTAGGCCTTGAGTTTTAGGGATAGGAGAACATTATGTAACAGGAAAAGACTGTAGTCAGGCATGTGCACACAGTTCTTCTGTCTTTAGGAGCTGCGTTTTCTCCTTGTTAAGAAAAAAAAAATGTTTTGTGCTGTCTTCAGGCCTTAAAAGTTCTGAAAGCGTGGTGTATTTTGCTAGGCTCCAGCTGTGAATATTGGCTTGTGGTATTTCATTGTCTTCTGGTTCTACCACCCAAAACTCAAGAGATGAATGCTGCTTTCCATGAAGGGAGGAGAAGGCTGCATACAGAGGATGCTCTGTTTGCCTTGTGTGAAGGGGCTGTTTCCATAGGCATACACAGCTGTGATTGCGATGCAGCTAGGAGCATCCGTGGTGCCTTCTCTTCATACACCTGCCCCATTTGTCCTTCCAGTAGCGTTTTTATCCCAACCACTCCTGCGGAAGGACTGCTTCTCCTAAAGGTCCTTGGTCTGACGGAGGTGTGCGGTTGTGCTGAGGAGCAGGCAGGCACTGCACAGGTGAGTGAGAGGTGTCACCATGCAGGAGGGGATGGACGATTAGTGTGGGGATGTGACTGGGGCCCTGGCAGTGCTGCATGAATGGGTGCCTGGGGTTGGAGGAGAATAAAGTGACTAAGTTGTCAGTGGTGGGCAAGAAAGATGAAAATACAGCAGTGTAGTCCACTGCTGTCTTGGCTTTGAGTGGGCAGCATTGTCATTGTGTCTTTGCAACACACGCACGGCTCAAGTCCAAGGAAAATTTCTCCTGCCCTAAAAAATTTCGTTCTCTCGGGGCCTCATGAAAAAATCTTGTTAATTGACGGTTTGGACATAATCTGAGCCTGGAGTGTCAGTGTGACTTTTCCATTCTTATTTGTTCACGGATGAAAGAATGTGTGGCAAATACCCAGCGTAATTATGCATGTTTCTAATGTTTCAGCTTGTATAATACCGCCCACCTTCCCAGAGAGGTCAAGTTACTGTTTCAGGCATTGCAGTTCAATGATGTACCGTGTGCTAGTGAGAAACGGTGGACTAACAGACCTGTAAGTTTAGTTGTTTGGTTTGGTTGTTGGTTGGTTTGTTTTGGTTTTTTTTGCTTTTTCATGAAGTAGTGAAATCTGATCTGGTTTGTGTTATCGGTGTTACAACCTAATGGACTATTTAAAATATATCGGAATGGGAGAGTACTTGTGGCTTGAAGTGGTGATTTGTTTTTTGAATGGCAGTGCTTAATGTCGGGGAAGCATTACAGAGGACGTGTGTGTGTGTGTGTGAAGTCTCTCCGTCGGTATCTCTTTCTGGTGGACAAACTGTTTTGCACACTCCTGCAACAGCCTGGCCAGCCCCCATGAATAAAAATCCAGCTGGGCAGAAGCCACGGTGGGGCTGGCAATATATATATATATATTTTTTTTTTTAACCTGCAGTGACCCCGGGTACCCAGTGGCATGCTGAGCCCTGGCACTGACACCACCAAGCAGCCTTGCAAAGCTTGTGCTGGCTTCTCTCTCCATCCACTCTTCCACCCCGTCCTCTCCCTCCCGCGCCGGCTGCGCCTGCAGAGGAGACAGCCTGCAGCTTTTCAGCCAGAATTGGCTGAGGTCACCTCGCTCTGTGACCTTCAGGTTTTGTGGACGCTGTGGGTAGAGGGGATTTTTGCAATTTCTTGTTCTTCTTTTGGCTGCTGGAGGGAAATGGGTGTTGTAGATCACACAGTTCGCATGGGTGTTTTCCCCCAGTATGGTTTGAAAGACCAGGTTGTTATGTTACAACCTTAATGTCTATGAGTTGGAGCCTGAAGACCCAGTGTTTAGTGTTTATGTTTGGCATTTTTTTCTGTATGTGTCTCTCTCTCTCTATATATAGAGTGTGCTACTATTGTAATGAGGTCTCCCTGCTTACCTTTTGGCAGAAGGGACAGGAATATTGCCTTTGGCAGAAGGGAGAGGGATATTACCGTTTGCATATGCCACCTTTTGTGGCATTTCTAATCTGTGCCACTGCTGAATATGCTAGCCATGATAACAGTTTCAACAGAGAAGAGCAGCCTGACCAGCACCGCTTGTCTCACTCTTGTGCTCCCCTTGCTAGTCTCTCTTGTCCATGCTAGGACCAGCTACTCCCCTGCTTTGTTTCTGAGGGATACAGACAAATGCCTTCAAATGATAGGGCTTGAAATGAAACTGGGAAAAAACTGTTCTCTCAAGAGCTAGTGGGACCCTGGAGAATAATATGTCCTTTCTGTGGAATGTCACATACTTGTTTGCTTAATTTTCCTGGTCAGTGCATCCCTGGAAATGCATGTGTTTGTCTTCCACCCCTTGTCCAAAATGAATCTGTATGTCTAGAACATGGTGCTTTTGAAGGTGTAAGGACATACAGTGGTTATTCTGGATTACTTGTCTTCACAGGAGGTAAGTTCAGAATTACTTTTTGTTTTTCTAGCTTTTCTGGTTTAAGTCATTGATTCAGAACATCTGATGAGACAACTGTCACATTTCTTTTTTTTTTTTTTTTTTTCCATTTGCACAAGGGAAAGGGCATTGCAATGACAGTGGCCCTCAGTGATATGTGACTATGTTCACACTTTTGAGGATCCCTCTTGTTGTAGCCTGCTGTAGCAAGGAGCATACCACCTGATAGCACAGTGCAGCTTGGGGTTCATTGGTTCATTGTGTTTTCAAAGCTTTAGGCTGAAAATAGGACACAGGCTTATTCTCACCTTGGTTCAGTACCAGAAAATTCTCAGACCTATTACAGGAGAGTGTGGTGGGTGTTGAGGGTTATTCCCAAACAGTGCTGGATTTTGGAGGCTAGTCTACCATAGCCCTTCTAAAAATCTCAGCCCTTGGGAATATAAGCTTTGGAATATCATTGGAGAGGTGGTGGTAAGATCTGTTTGAAAATCCCAAAGGTAGATAGGCAGCACACGTATGGAAAGCCCAAGCTGCAACACCAAGCGACCTGGTCCAAGGTTTGCCATGGTGCCAGAGGAGGATGTGGGCTCTGTTGTCTTTTTTTCCTGCTAACTTGAAGTATTGGGATGTGGCTTGTCCCAAAGGTAAGCTTCAGCCTCCAGGGCTAGATACAGAAATGGATATATGAGGGATATGGATTCCCTCAGATACAGGTTCTTGGTGGGGTTCCAGACCAGATCAGCGGGAGTTAATGGCAATCAGGTTTGTATCTTTAACTTAATTTTGATGGATAAGATTACTTAGTAAAGTGTCTTCTGCTGTTTAAGAGCTGGCAGGCCCTTTTCACTCCCTTCCTCTGCTTGCCAACCAGAGGAGTAAGCAGGTGGCTCTCATCAGGAGCAGCCGGTGTCCCCATGCCTGTGTCCCACAGGTCTGACCTAGGCACCCGGCAAACAAGATAATGTTTTATGGTCCCTTTCAGTTTCATTCTCCACCTTCCCAGTTCCTTTTCATTGAAAGACAAAAGAATGACCTTGGTGCCCTTTCCTAATCTCTGCTCTCCTTAAGGAAGCAAGCAGAGATTCATCATGTGTGGTGTTGTTTGTCAGAGGTGCTTCATGATATGGTAATGTGAACAAGCAAAGGATATAACTGGATAAGTAGTACAGGATATAACTCATGTATTGAGAAAAGTTAAATGAAGAAGATTTGTAGCTGAGGGTCTTCTCAGTTTTCCTTTTTTCTTGAACCAGTTTTAGGTAACTTCGTGTAAGTATTTCAGTTGTGACACCCCTTTCTCCCTCCATTGCTTGCCTAACATCAAATATCTCCACTATACTGGCCTTGTAAAGCCCATCCTCCTTTACAGCCCTAGGAAATACACTATGTTTTTGACTCTGGGCCAAGTTTTATTAGCTTAGTCTAGTAGACAGAGAACAAAGAATTAAACTGCCTGCAGAAGGGGACATGTGAAAAAGAAGGGAAAAAAATTGCCCACAAACAAAAGTTGGGTGCGCTAATAACTTTACTTCCTCCTACACTCTGGACATATATGGGGGATGAAGTCCGTGAACAGTGATTTCCCTGCAGATGGGATAAAAGAAAGCACTGGGTGAGCTCTAGCACTGTCAGTGAAGCTTCATCTATGGCACCAGCTTCAGTTGATATAGTGGATATTTGTGCCATTTCTTTTCAGAAGTTTGCTTATTTCTGGTTGAAGCTCAGATTGCTGTCTGCCACCTGAAGATCTCCACTGCAGTGGTGGTTGTGTCACAGCGCTCTTTGTCCTACCAAGCAAAGATGTCCATTCAGAAGGCCCATGGTGAACTCCACAGTTTGTATAGAGAGGGTACCAGAGGAGGGAGTGGGACATGTGTCCGGCCTCTGAGGGTACAGTGAATGAGTCAATCTCACCTGACTTGACAGGTAAAGTTGTTAAGATTCAGCACGGGTGTTTGTATGGCTTGTTGGGTTTTACTGTTTTGTCGCAATCTTGACCAGTTTTTGTTGGTTGGAGACTGAAGTGTTTTACCTAAATTATCACTTTCATGGTCTACAAGTCACACTCAGCCTTGGGTTAAAAAAAAATAAGAAATTTAAAAAACAGTTTTGAAGGAGACAGCCTTTTATTAGTCAGTCTCAAACTTAAACGTGTACCAGATGCCTGTGACAAAGTCTTACTGTTTTTGAAAGCGAACAGTTAGAAAATGTGTCTCCTATGACACCTTTCCATTTTGCATCAACTGACATACTTTGTGTCTAAGTGTGAGAACTGCTTCTTTTAACACCTACTTGTCAAATGCAATTTAATTTCTCTTAAATTAATGATTATGCTTTTTATGGTGGTGTGGGATTTGTATTCATCCATGCTGATTTATTTGAGTACTCGCCCACTCTGATGAGAGCACAAAAGGCTCAAGGAGGGTTTTGATGCTCCTTTTTCCATGTGGTTTCTCCCTGTCTCCATGCAGTGCACTTTATGCTAGGCTAGCAGTCGTCCCTGTGCTTTTGCCACAGGGAACAGCCTTCTTGTTGAAACCAGCCACCGGTTTGTGATGGCTGTAGTGCAAACCCTGGGCCAAGGTGAAGCTGCCCTTCCTTGCTGTGTGACCTCTGCCTGTGCAAAGGGACGGAAAGGTGAGAAGCCAGCCTTGCCCGCCAGGTTCTCGCTGAGCTGGCGTGCTCCACTGACCGGCAACGTGAGTCCCCTTGCTAAGGTAACTCATGCATAAATTCATAGGGCCCTGCTCTGCAGAAGGTCTGGGCTCTTGAGAGAGGCCATAGGAACAGGATTGCCTTGGAAATGCCTCATTTTTTTAGATGTGGGTTGGTGAGGAGGAGAGGCTGTTCTGACTCTGAAGCTGTATGTTCGGCTTGGCAGTAAAATGCTTTTCCCTGAGTTTTGACTTGTTTGTGCCACAGTGAATGATCCTTCTGCTTCTTCCCATCCTGTGTTGCTGGGCAGGCTATGTTCTGCTGCCAGGGTGTACTGTATGTCAGATGTTCCCTCTTGTTCTCTTCCTGCTCAGAAATCAGTTCCTGTTCGCACAGGAACTTCAAGCTGCTGCTGCGTACGTTATTCCTTATGGCATGTGTTTTAACAAGTCACAAGAAGCTCAAAGTCCATTTGCAGTACGTGAAGAGCTGGTCTCTGTACCAAGAGGTGCCATCAGGTACAGCAGATAAGGTGTTCTGGCTTTAGCCCAAGGCATGTTTTATCACCAGAATGTTGAAAGGAGAGTTGCTTTGGCAACAATTTAACTTTTTAAAATGTGCTAACAACCACATAATTAACTGCTATTTAGAACCTACTAATGCGCAAACATTTACACTAGCACTACAGGGTGTCTCCTTGCTCTGCTTTGAGACCAGCTGATAAATGGAAATGTTGTGGGGTGAGCTGCTGCATGTGACCGGCAGACAGTCTCCATTATCATTACTCCTCTGAGATGCTGTCCTGGACCTTCTCTGCTGTGGCCGAGGAGACTGTCCATAGATACACCCTCTCACGTTCCTTCTCCTGGCAACCTAGGATCCTCAGTAGTACCGGGCGATTATTTGACTGTTTGTTAAGAACTGGTGCAATGTACAGCCTGGTATTGTCTGTTGTAGGTCACAGGCTTGAATAAAAAAAGAGCTGTATGACAGCTTCTGAGAGGAAACACCTTCTATAGGGCATTTATCTTTGGTGTAAGACTCTCCTTTCATGTGAAAGGGAGTGCCTGGGGGCGGCGGTGGGATGGTGGTGACCAAATGGCACCATACATCGGCATGGGGAGATTCCCGAGGCAGCAGAGCAGTCATGTTACCGTGGCGCCCTGCCCAGATTAATTAGTGTCTCTGCAGGGTTGATTAACATGGTGCTTTGTGCCATGCAGACATAGCCTTAGCTATTTCCTTTAGCAATTATGAGAACTTAATGCCAGTGAAGTCTACCAAGGTTGAATATTGCTTTTGACTACTTCAAGGCTTTCTGTCCAAGAATTTAGCATGTACTGATGAGGAAGTAGTGTCCTTACCACTGGAAATGTAATCTTCAAATTTATTTTTAAATAATGTCTCCTTCCCAGCAAGAATGTAACTACCCTTCTGGTGCTATGAAGGCATCTTTAACTGACTTTGAAGTGTTTGACACAACATCTGAGGCATATCTCAATAAGTTATCCAGGCATGTCCTCGCAGATGAGGGGGCTGGTGTTTTTTCAGACCAGCATAAATTCCTCTTCAGATAAGTGAATCTGGCTGCTGTCTGCTGGAAGGAGGTGTGTGTGTTGGAGGGGTGTGTGGGAGGAGGTGTTGAACAATATTAAAATGGAAATGGAGAGAAGATGGAACACATGTCCTACCCGCCTGGGGAGAACTTGTCAAGCTAAGGTATGCTGTGAAGTATGTAAACCTTCCATGAAAAATTGGTGAAACGATGTCTTTGGAAATTTAAGAAATATCTGTTGCACAGCAAGCTTTGTTTAAATGTAAAATGTTATCAAGGTTAAAGCTTTCTGTAAAAATGACAACTTTATCAGTGAGTGTGCTCCCATTGTAAATACAGTATCTCTACTTAACTGTTCTACCATGTTTGTTTCCATTTCTGCTTTTCTTTGTTTCTACTTAGCACTCAGTTATGCTAATCACCAATTCAGTTTTCTGCCTGGGAATTAATTTAGATTGCCATTTGTGAGGCAGTTTAGAAGAACAATTACTTTTTGATATGAGATACATAAATCCATTTTATACAGATTCAAATTTTGCTTACAGGGTTACATATATTTTTTTAAATCCCCATTGTATCAAAACGTTTTCTAATGTTTGGTGTTCTTATGAATACCTGTTAGGTGTGGTTTGTTCTCTCCTTAAGGGGAAAAAATGGGTGTGCAGTGTAATGTTTTTTGTTTTGGTTGGGTTTGGATGTGTAGGAGTCAGATGATTGTGTGTGCATGTATGCTGTGATGTGTTTGGGGTAAAAAGCAAAACTGAAGCTCTTTCCATCTGGTGTGGAAAGCAGTAAGGTATACGATAAGCTCTTAGCTCCCAAAGGATTTCTGACTTTTCAGTCCTCTGACAAAGAAAAGCAACTCCAGAGTTGTCACTAGTTCATCTTGAAGCTTAGACCATGTCCTAGTCCTGGCCTTTAGTGTTGCACAGTTACTGTGGTTTCAAACTGATTCAGATCAGGTGTGGGCACTCTCTTTAGCAGAATTACAGAGTACCTGGTATACAGAGCTTATGCTGGCTGTGGGGGACAACGGCAAAGGTGAAATCTGTTGAAACAGAATTAATCCACGAGAAATACCTGAACAATCTTGACCCCGTGTCATGGGGCCACCTTGTGCTGGGTATGGTAGTAGGAGTTTGAAAGTCAGGGTGGTTTTTTATATTTGAACACACAGGATGTGTGGCTATCAACTGAACATCCTGCAGACAGTGGCTGAAGTCTTGAAATATGAAGAATTTTTGCAGGAAACTGCTGTAACGCTTTATATAGAACTGCAGAACAGGAGGTTATACAATTATTGTGGTACTTCTTATTATCTGTGAATACATAGCTCCAAGGACATAATTTGTTTTCTATCATCTCAAGTTTTCTAATACATTGATATACTTGCCTGATATGATTCCCTTGTACGCCATTAAGCCCACTTCTCTAGTTTTACAAATGGAGACAATGATCACCTTGCATGTTCATACCAGAGCTTTAGGGAAGGACTTAATAAAACCTGGATGAGAAACGTCTTTTCCCTGAAAATAATCTAAAAAATTCTCTTGTGTAACCATGCTAGGTATAAATAAATTGTGCTGCCATCCCATCCCTCCGTAGCTGTCAAATGTTTACCAGCGTAGTTGTGCAACCATCCAACACCAGCACAGCCTCAGGGTGCAGGTGACGTGGATGGTACCTGTGTGTGGTGGTGGTGGAGAATGTCTTGGTGAAGGAACGGTGTCTCTGTATGCATGTGCCTGTGGTTTTGGGAAGTTTGCCCCTTTGGGGGATTAGGCATGCCAAGTGAGTTGGGACTGAAAAACAAGTGTCTAAAATCTTAGTGACAACATTTTTGCTGAATTGCTGTGGAGGAAAGGAGCTGTCTTGCAGACCGTCATGGTGCAGGCATCAACTTAGCTGGAGTATCTTTATTCAGTAAGGGTTGAGAGTATGTATAAGTCCTTGAAGGACGAGACTTTTTAAAAAAGCCTATTCCGGGAAATTAAACAAAGCAGTCTGTAGATGTCTTCCCTCTTACTGCAATCTATAAAGTACTTCCATATGTCTTTCATGCGTACCAACTTCCTGGCTTATCTAGTGCTACTACTTAGTTCACATGGGCTTCTGCTGCATTTCCCAGTTCAAACTAGTAGTACCAAGATACTTTTCCTTAAACACATACTGTTGTGTTTCTGTAACTGGCATGGCTGGTGTATCCTGACATTCCTGGAGCTTTGTTTCTGTGCATTCACATGGACTGTTGCTCAAACAAAGGGGATTTAAATCGGGAAGGCAGTGCAGGGTGACACAGATATTGCAAGATGCATGCTTTCTTTCCAGGGTGCTGTAACCAAAATATCGCCTGTGCATTTCACCCTGGTAGCAAAAAACAACTTAGCCTTTCATATTTGTGATCAGTAATTTCACTATTGTTTGGCAGCATGGCTTTATCAGGCATCAGGGGTTTTAAGCATGTGATACATGTACAGTCACTAATTGGTGCTTTTCATTTCTCTTCTTGTAGGATGACTCTGAGGTCCCTGAATGTGCTGTCAAATGCTGAAGCATTGAACTAGCTGAATCCTCTGCATTATTTCTGGTGTTTAAAAAGGACTAAAGGAAAGGAGAGGTCTGGAACTTCTGTTAAAATATTCTAAGGTAAGATGTGACTTCTTCTGCTGGGGGCAGAATGAAGAGAATAGTTGTGATCCCACAGACTGTTCAAGCCACACTTCTTGCTCTCTAATAAACCATACAAGCACGAAGTCTTAGGTTGGACCCAACTATCAGTATTTGTTAGTTATAAGTAAATTCACTGACTTAAGGTAAAAATTGATGCAATGAAGAAATCACTTGGTTTTTTTCCTTAAATTATCCTTAAATTATCAGTTCCACACTTTTAAGTGCTTGTATACCTTTCCATTAAAATGCATTAGTCCTTTATCTATGTATTAATGGTGTTTTAGTGGTAAAAAGATTTACCCTTGAGTCTCCATGGGATGTCAGGCTGAGACAAGCTATTGACCAGGAAAATATGGTAAGAAGCTAAACAGGACTGTGGCTAGAAAAGTGACCATTGTGCTTAGACAGCAGCAGCAGCTCTAGTCTGGGTGAAGAGCAACACCAAAGGGAGGCCCTAATTCAATCTGTAATAAAAGAAATCCAGGTGGGTAATCCCTGCGTAAAGGCTCTTTGCTGCTGACTCCTGGATGCCCTAAGGTTTGACAGCTGCTGTTTGTAGTGGCAGATGGCTCCTGTTTTTATTTCCTTTTGGTGTCTGTCGCTGTCCACCTCGTTATGTGCACTGTGGTGTGCTGCTGGCTCGCATGAGAGAACAGACCCACCTAAAACTGAACCTCACCCCTTGAAGAGAAAAGATTTAGTCTCTTGGCCCTTTTGACTATTTATCTGCCCACTGCAGATAAACTCTGGTCCCATGCTACTTTAATCGGAGTGAAACCAAGCAGCTTTTTTGCTGTTTTTGTGTGGAGTAAATAAATAAAATAATAATAAAAAAAAAAAACGAAACAAAACAGTTGTGGCCTTGAATTGGTGGCAGCTGTTGGACAGGTAGAGGGCTACTGAATGGAAGGATCCCAAAGATGGGGCACCAGCTGTTCTTGCCAGATAGCAGAACTCAGTAAGTGTGGAAGAGCAGATCTCCTCCTGCCTTTCTTCATTACTCTCTGAACTTGCCACTTCGATGGGGTGCGTGTGTGTGTGTGTGTATGTGTGTGTGTACATGCTCTGACTCCACTGACTCTCCCTTTGGCTCTCTTGCGCGAAACTCAGCTCAGAGAAGGGGCAGAGGATGCTGCCATGATGCACCTGATGGGGAAGCCTGCCTGCACCACCTCCGCAGCAGACATCATGCCAGTGTGTTGTGGATCAGCCCTGGGCTCTTGCTCATAGGATGGTGCCTGCCTCTCTTTGCAGGCTGCTGTTCTTCACTTGGGCGTACCAGGGCTTTCATGGAATCATAGAATCATATGGGGTTGGAAGGGACCTCTGGAGATCATCAAGTCCATCCCCCCACCGGAGTGGGTCTACCTACAGCAGGTTGCACAGGAACTTGTCCAGGCGGTTTTTGAATGTCTCCAGAGAAGGGGACTCCACCACCTCTCTGGGCAGCCTGTTCCAGTGCTCTACCACTCTCACAGTAAAGAAGTTCCTCCTCATGTGTAGGTGGAACTTTTTATACTCAAGTTTGTGCCCATTTCCTCTTGTCCTGTCACTGGGCACCATGGAGAAAAGACCAGCCCTGTCCTCCTGACTTCATCCCTTTAAGTATTTAAAAGCATTGATCAGATCCCCCCTCAGCCTTCTCTTCTCTAGACTATAAAGACCCAAGTTCCTCAGTCTCTCCTCATAAGAGAGGTGCTCCAGGCCTTTAATCATCTTTGTGGCCCTTTGCTGTACCGTGTCCAGCAATTCCCTGTCCTTCCTGAACTGAGGGGCCCAGAACTGGACACAGTACTCCAGATGGGGTCTCACCAGGGCAGAGTAGAGGGGCAGGATAACCTCCCTCGACCTGCTGGTCACGGTCTTCTTGATGCACCCCAGGATGCCATTGGCCTTCTTGGCCACAAGGGCACATTGCTGGTTCATGGTCATCCTGTTGTCCACCAGGACTCCCAGGTCTTTTTTCTCAGAGCTGTTCTCCAGCAGGTCAGTCCCCAACCTGTACTGGTGCATGGGGTTATTTCTCCCCAGGTGCAGCACCCTACACTTGCTCTTGTTAAATTTCATTAGGTTTCTCTTGGCCCAGCTCTCCAGCCTGTCCGGGTCTCGCTGGATGGCAGCACAGCCTTCTGGGGTTTCAGCTACCCCTCCTAGTTTTGTATCATCAGCAAACTTGCTGAGGGTATTGATGAATATATTGAAGAGGACCGGACCCAGTACTGACCCCCTGGGGAACACCACTTGTTACAGACTTCCAGCTGGACTCCATGCCCCTAATCACGACCCTCTGGGTTCTGTCTGTTAGCCAGTTTTCAATCCACTTAACTGTCCATTCATCTCTTGCTCTTCTGGAGCTCCTCCTTTTCACTGGGAAAACCACTTGTAGGTGAGTTTTGTCTTCTCTGGTGGCAAAGGAGTGCTTTGAATGGGATTTGGGGGAAAACAGCCAGGACTGCTTCTGGGCCTTGAGGCAGGGCTGTAGGTGGTAGGGAGGAGAAATGCTTAGAAAAAGCTAAATAAGGAAACTTACTATCACTGTGACACAGGTCCCGGTTCCTGTGTCGCTGTGTGCCGCAGCCATGTCCTGCACATGTTCTGCACTGCAGAAGCGTGCACCCCCAGCCAAGCATGGGCTTCCAAGCAAAGGAGTTGTGGGTATGTGCACAGAGGGACACTCGGGTTGCCCGTGCAGGTCAACTAGTGCGGTCACAGCCTCGATGTCTGGCAGGGTGCCTGGGTGGCCGTGCAAAGTACAGGGTGGGGAGAAGGCTGTAAGGAAACACGTGCAGGCAGAGAGGAAGAAGATGATTGCAGAAAGGCTGTACAAGCCCAGAGCGGACTTGTATGTGCTGTTGGGGAGCCAAAGTGATGATAATTGCTGACTGCCTGGCACTCCTTGGAAAGCATGGGAGCACCATGTACGATTGCTAAGGAATGGACAGTAAGGGCAGCTTCTCTGTCAGCTCTTGTCACAAGGTGGTGGCTACGGACAGGAGCACGATGAAGAGATGGGCTTCTCTCATGCCTCGCACTATATATATATATTTATACATGTCGTTTTTGCATGTCCTTACACCAAGTGGCATAGCAGACTGCCCACTGTACATTTGAATAGTGTTGGTCTGTAATTTGGTGTTACAGGACAGCATAGGCATTAATGGCAGTAGCCATTACTGTGAAGGAATACTACAAATTAACTCTCAGTACACTAGAGCTACTAATTTTGCAAGTCTTTGGAGAAGTAAGCCCAATCTCTCTTCATAACATACAGCTTTTGAAGATCATGTGTGCCCATGATTGCATGTAACACAATAACATTCCACTGTGCTAAAGACATTTTGCATTTGTACAGATAACTGCTACTTTGAGATACTAACATGACCACCTCAGTGCTTTTGCCTGTGAGTTAGGAAACCAGCATCCCTCTGAGGAGACACACTTCATGGAGAGGGCCCAAGAGCATTTGTGTGTCTCTGAACTTCACTGAATGTGATCCCTGTGCAGTTCATTAAAGCAGTGTGCTTCTAATTGGATCACAGGCTTTGGCAATGTGAGATGAGCAACAAGCTTATTAATTTCCATTTATACAGCCAAGGCGGCTTGAGTGGGATTTCTCAGAGCTGTGTCCTGTAGCTTTGATTTAGCCAAGGGTTTTACCACAATTTTGTCAGACCTCAAAACAGCAGTTTCACTTTGCACACCAGAAACTCAATCTATTAAATGGAAAAGAACCCATGACTACATCTCAGTACACCTTCATCTGAGATTGTCCTATAGGAAGAGACTGAGCAGACAGATTCTACTTTCACAGGACTGAAGCAGCTTCACCAAAGGGGGGGAGTTGGTTGCCCTAGCCTGACAATGTAGTGAGAAGATTTAATCAAGTTCTGGCTCTTTCTGAATTTTCTGGGCTCCCTGGAGCACTTAAATAGTATGTAAAACTCTGATTTAGTTGGCTTCAGAGGTCTGTAAGATACTTGCATCTGCCAAGGGGGTCTTGAGAAAGCATGCCTATTTAAGTGAAGTTAAACGTTGCTATACAGTAGTATGAACTGTAACTAGAAAATTAAAGGTGTCTGCAAATCCAAATACCACTGATCAAGATTGTAGTGGTTTGTTGTGTTTTTTTTTTTTTTCCTCCACACCTGCACAATAAGTGCAGTCGTGTTTTTTTATTTGGCCAGATATTTCCACCTGACCACCTTACAACAGATGTGGTTTAAGTCCCATCTCTTCCATCCTTTCCTACTCTTAGTTGTGGGCGTGCTTAAATACGTCAGAAAACCATCAAGCTGCCCAGCCATGCTGTGCTACATCCTCCACCTTCCCACGTTGTATGAAAGAAGGCTTTCCAGGCAGGATTGTCATCTTGTCATGCCAATTTCCAGAGAGACTTGGAGGGTCCTGCCTGGAATGGTGCTCTGGTTATAAAAAGGCTGTCGCAAACCTCATTATCGCCAATATTTTTTAGAGGGAAGCTGGGCAGCGTGACTGTAAAAGAAACAGCGGTAGAAGTCTGCAACATGACCCAAACCCACCTCCTGGTGGTGCTGCCATCCGTGTCGTGGCTGGTTACACCTGACTCCACACCTGAAACCAAGCGAGTGAGGACCCACATGGTGGACCCAGGTGGCACATTGGCCAGAGCAGAGCCTGGGTAAAACTGTTGGATGTGCAGACCTGCACAACCTTTTGCTGCTGGTGGCCAGCTCATGCCCTTCAAGTTCCTTGAAGCTTTCTTGTGTTTCAGGCATTCAGATACTGGGACTGCAGTAGTGGGAGGAGGTGGGACTGACCAAAAGCAACCAACTTGTGGTATACCATCTCTTGGTTAATTTGGCCTGCGGCAGGACCCCACCTCTCACTTGTTTACTGGTGCCATAAATGTTGCTGAGGTGATTTCTGTACGATAACTAGTTCTTTATTTTGATGAAAGCCTTGTGTGTGCTTTTCTGATTTATATTATTTGAGAAGGGTTGAAAATAAGTCTATTAATCTTTGGAGCTACCTAAATGTAAACAAAACCCATCAAAACCATCTGTTTTTTTTGCTCTTTCGCTGTCAGAACCTGACCGGTTCAGCACCTCTCAGGATTTTCTGAGACCAACAATCAATTTCTTGTATAGAAAATAAACTCTCTTACTTCATTTTATAATTTAGTCTTAATATATTCAGGGGGTTGAGTTGTTGCATGTATATCTTGTTTTTTCCTTTTTGCTATTTCTCTACATGCCCGGCACAACTGTAACTCATCTCTCCTTCTGCTAAATGTACTTTTACTTTCTCAAAGGAGCTGCTTTGTCCACTAGGAACTGTGGCTCAGAATGCTAATAAAACTCACTTTATGCCTTTAAAAATGTTTATTCAAAGTGGCCTGGCTGGCTTACAGTAGCTGTGTGGGTGGACTGTCCTTGAATTTTGTAGACTTAATTTAGTACTACACAATACCCGGTGATGGAAAACAGCTATAAATTGTCTGTGCGCAGCCATGCATTATTGATAAAGGGTAGAATAAGCTCCACAATTTCTTTATTTGATGTTGTTAGTGCAACAGCTGGCTGATTTGTTAAGACTTCTTTTCCCCTATTGGCAGTAAAATATCTCTTCATTTTGAACTCTGAATTTCCTCCTGAATTTTGATTTGTGTGGGGGTGCAAGCTTGCTTTTTCTCTAGTGCTACTAAATCTAATTGAAATGTTTCCACACGGTAGAAACAAGCTTCACTTCTGGGACAGCTAAGCAAACAGCAAGTTTGACTGTATGCAGAAGACAGCACTTTTTTAATTGCCACAAATATTTAGAAATTGAAAATGGAGCATAAATTGTCATAGTAGATTTAGAAAAAAAAAATAATACCTTTAATATACATGATTTGGCACATGCTTAGAGAAAATGCTTTACAGTGAGTTAGGCATGCTTTGTAATTTCAGTGTTCCTTCAAAGTTTATGAAAAATCTCAATAGTCTTAAATTTGTCATGCTTTTTTTTTTTCCTGTTGACACTTATGATGAGTAGAGAGTCTACTGAATATAATTTGCATATAAAACTGTGCTGTAAACTAAACAGTTCTTTCCCTGTAGTTGAACAAAGGTACAATAAGCTGCTAAACATACTGGAAATAAATAAATAAATAAGTACAAAATAAAACTTGCTAGCAAAATTATCAAAGGCTTACCTTCCCAACAAATGTCCAACACTGAAACTTTTTTTTAAGGTATAATTTCTGGAATGATAGCTTCCCACAGGTTGTTATTCTAATACGGCAGAGGGAATGTACAATTTGTGGCAAGCAAATATTGTATTTGAGTAGGGAATTGTTTATTTCCCTCTTTTATGTGCGCATACATATCCTTTGGTAGAAATGTTCCAGACCTCTATGTACTTTTATTATTTTTCCTTTCTAAAAGTGTTTGGCTAGTGAAAAGTATGAATATAGTTGATTATCTCCAGCTATACTGATGTTTATAATGGTTTCCTCTATTCCATGGAGAATTGCTGCATATTAGTTTAGCTTTCCATATATTTATAGCCTTTTAAAGTGAGAAGTCATTAAGTAACGAAGTAATTAAACGGGTTGTGTAGTTTCAGTCAGGGGGCAGGAGAAACTAACGGGGAAAGGACTAACATGATTGACAGAAGCTTGGTGGAGATTTACATTGAGAATAACTCATTCTTCAAAACTTTTCCATTTTCTGATGGAAATCATGGGGTAAATCAAATACAGTGGCTATGAATGATTAAAATGAGAAAGTTATGAATTCTTACTGATTTGGTAAATCTCTAACTCCTTCACTGCTAATACAAAATAATTTATCTTAAAGGGGTGTTGGGGCTGTGAGGATTTAAATGAAAGCTTCAACATCTTGAAGATGACTATTTTGATATTCAAGATCATGAATTTTGTGGCTTGCTTGATGCATAGAAAGTTGTTGTGGAAGGGGAGTGGGAGGTTTTCCATAGGTCATCTGATAGGTCTGTGATAATTCACTTGATCGTTAAAAGTGGCAGATTTTCTGGTAGTTCCAATGTTTATGCAATTCTGACATACGGGCAACTAAAAATTCTATGCTGGTTGAAGAGGATACCTTTGATTTGATCCTACAGAAAACAGAAAAAATTGGACATTGACATGCCTGTTATTTTTGGTTTCGGAGCAAGCGCTCAGCTGTTTGTGTTTTCATACAAAAGGCCAGACTTCAGCCATATTACTACAATTCTGGCTTTGTACTGTCTTCTATTCAGATGAGGTTTTGGAGTATAAGAATGTGTGTGTAGTTTTTCCAAAACAAATATATGGGTAATGAAATGCTATTTTGAAAATTCCTTGTTCCTGATGTTTTCTAAAAGAGTGTCTTTCACTGGCATTGTTAGTGGCTACTATAAGGAGAAACTGTAAGACAAGGAAACATCATGAAGTAGAATGGGGGTGGATTCTCCTCTGCATCCGGGAACTCTCTGCAGGTGGTGCATGGGTGAAGTTACTCTGACCTATTAATTTACCCCCTGTGGAAGTTAATCAGAAGTAGTCCAACAAACACAAAAGAGCTTTAATGCAATTTGACATTTCTTAATTTCTGCTTACTAAAAAAATATGCCTTAGTCCACAAAGATCCAAGTGACTTTCAGAAAGTTTTCTAGATTAGAAATCTACTATGCAAGTGACCTGCATGTTGCTTGCTCCTATCCCAAATTATTTGCTCTTGGGAAAGCAATTTTGGAGGAGACCTTGAGAGTGCGATGGATGAGGTGGTAAGAGATCAGCTTCACATGACTGATCTCTGCAGGCCCCACACGAACTACAGGGACAGCTGCAGCAAAATCTTTTTTCTATCCCCTTTAAGTATGGCTTTTAAAAATATGAAGAAAAGAAATGGAACAAAATTAGTGTTTGATTGTAATATCATACAGCTGGTACAGGTGTTGCAGGAAGGCCATGATGCAAAAGGACTTGAAAGTAGTTAATTAAAAAAAAAAACAAACTTAGTTTTCCCAAGGGAGAGCTTGGAGAGACTTTTCCTTGCAGTCTGTATAAATGCAAACAGGTAAGGGGGCAGTGAGGCAAGTGGGCTTGGCTTGTGAACAAAAGTTATCTGACAGCCTTCCATTACTTTCAGTTCCTTTTCAACTGTGTCAAAATATATCACGTCAATTTTATTTTTTCCCCGCCCTCCAGTACAGCAATTAAGGTGTGTATGTGGGGGACACCCTTCGATTATTTTTGAAAGGTGCTGCCTTTGAAATGTTCTGTTTTTGAAGGCATGGGGCAGGAGTGTAGAACATGTGTGGTCGCATCCATCCCCACCCAGGCGTAGCGCCGAGTGCTTTGCCTGTGACAAGCTGCAGCATGCTCTGTTGTAAGGCAGAGAAGACTCTTCTTTCCATTCTCTCCTTCTCTTGCTACAAAACGATGCATAAAACTTGTTTGGGTGGGACAGGCTTCGGCAGCCTCTTCCAAGCTTGATCAGGGCTGCAAAACCTGTCTTGGTTTATAACACAGGTGCCTTGTGCCGCGGTTACCTCACCCTTGAAACCCGCAGCCCGTTGCCACACAGCCCAGCGCAGCCTTGGGTGGGAGCAGGGCTCACTGCAGAAGGTGGCTCAGCCCATCTACGGTGCCAGCACCCCTTCTGCTGGACAGCCTGCAGGGCATGCTCATCCTCTGCAAGGCGGGTGCCATCCTCATGGGACAAAATCTGGGGGTTTTTTTTTCACGGAATCACGGAATTGTTAGAGTTGGAAGGGATGTCTAGAGATTATCTAGTCCAACTCCCCTGCTAAAGCAGGAGCGCCTAGAGCACATCACTCAGGACTGCATCCAGGCTGGTCTTGAAGATCTCCAGAGAAGGGGACTCCACGACCTCCCTGGGCAGCCTGTTCCAGGGCTCTGTCACCCTCACCCTAAAGAATTTTTTTCTCATATTTGAATGGAACCTCTTATGTTCCATCTTGTTCCCGTTGCCCCTTGTCCTATCGCTGGAAACCACTGAAAAGAGTCCGGCTCCATCATCCTTCAACTCACCCTTTAGATACTTATAAATAAGGTCTCCCGTCAGTCTTCGCTTGTCCGGGCTAAAGAGTGCCAGCTCCTTGAGCCCTTCCTCGTAAGGGAGGTGCTCCAATCCTTTCCTTCTCCTTTTTGTTGTTACGCAATATCGCTGCCACTAAGTTGAAAGAGATGGGGAGGATAATGAATCGTGCTGATTTTGGCAAATTGCCATTGATAATAATTCTCTTACCTGCTCTCAGGGGGTCTGCAGTGACAGAAGCTGATTTTTAATAAGACCATTTAACGGATTCGCTAGATATCCAGCCCAAACTAACTTTCAGCGGAAAAAATAATGAATTTTCTGCAAAATTTACTTTTAAGTACAGCTATGTCCTTGCCTAATGTCTGTAACCATGATAACTGATCGTGTTTTGTCCTTCTGGAGGCCTCTATTGATTATCTTTCCACAATGATGTTGGTGAGTCCTTTCTGTTTTTTCCAGAAGGCGGAACACTTTTTAACCCTCTTCTCCCAATTTCCACTTTGGCTGGCAACTCTCCTTCAGTTTCCGTGATACGTGGTGTGCCAAGGCATGTTACCCATCTGCTATCTATAGCACCTATAGCCTCAGGGTGCTTTCCTGTTCTCCTGCTCCTCTTCCTCCTTTCCGTGCTGCTCAGGGGTGGCTGCACAGATTTTCCCAGTATGCATCAATGCAGACATGGCTAAGCTGTATGCAGTATAAACAAACGTGGTTAGAAATGGCAGAAGAATTGCTGGGTAGGTAGAAACTGAGCTATGTTGTTCGGGAAAATGGTTGTGCCTCCAACTAATTACAAAATAATGGAATAAGCAGTTATGTGTTGCCTCACTGCAAGCTTTAAGTATCTGAAACACGATCTGGTTTTTAGTGCTGAACTTTGCTTTGAAATGGAAAATGCAGTAAACAACATTTGGATCCAGCATGGTCCTAAGCTGTTTTTCAAGGCTGCTCACCCTTCCTCCTTCTCATTTAAAGGAGGATATTCTTGTGCACCTGGAAAACTGTACTATAAAAATGCAGAATTTTGTTTATATTGTTCATATTGTTTTGTTTGTATTGTTTTGTTTGTGTTGTTTTATTTATTTCGTGCTAGGCAAATTGTACTCCTGAAAGCTCTCTCTGGTCTGCCTATAAGAAAGGCAATGCTGGAAGGTGAGGTTAAAAAATACAGACTAGGCTGGAGGACTTATTTTTAAGGGGGCATCATGAGTGATAGGGCTTAATCTGTCTGAAACACAAGGAATTCTCCCCCCAATAGTTTTGAGGTAAGTACAACTTTTAAGGAGTCACCACCTTGAGATGGAGCCTGTGGTTTACTTCAGAGTGAAATCGCAAGTGAGTCGAGCAGGTTTTGCTCCAGCTTTTTCTGCTTTCTTCAGCTTGTCCTCAAGTGTTTCGATGTCTTTTGCCGCCTTGCTTCCATGCAGCAGCCAGCTGATGGGGGGCTGCGGCTGCCTCGGCAGTGATGCATCAGCAATGACAAGTTAATCTTTCCTGATAAAGAAGGATGCGAGGGAAAGATGAGCGCTGTTGCTTCCCGAAGATGAGTGTGAAGGTGCAGATGCTAACAAGATGCTCGGCACGAGCGTGTGAGAGAGATCTAGGCACAGGCATTTAGGAGTTGTTGTAGCTGAAAGTAGCTGTCAGTCCTCAGAATGTAAAAGGAAGATTTGTCATTGACTTTGCTGAAAGGATAATAACTACTGTGCTTGAAATATTTCTGAAAAACCTGAGAGTTAATTCTCCAAGAGGTAAATGGGTAATGCTGCATTTTTTATTTTTCTGAACCAATTTTTAAACTTCAGAAAAACTTTAAAAGGATCGGTGGAAAATATGTTTACAGAGTTGCTGTTGTAATCAGAGTGTCTGTGATTCCTCAAGGGTGAAGGCGTTCTTGTGCCAAATTCAAAAGAGTGGGAAGATATCTCATTTTAAATCTGTTCTTAGTGAAGGATAGATTATTACTTATTCTGGCCAAATTAAAAACTGTAGGAAAGAGGGGAAAATGTTTTCTGCCAGATTATCCCTCATTTGTGAGTAATGCTACCATGCCAAACTTGTTTCTCTGTCACATCACTTCAAGTTAACTGCTCCCTTTGTTTGCTCCAAATTCTATAGTATAATATTAAGTATTAACTTCCCTCTGCTTTAAAAGATTAAAAAAAAAAAAAAAAAAGAAGTGTATTTCAGCAGGAGTCTTGATGTTTTAAAGAGAAATAAAGAAGCCGGGAGACTACCTTTCAAACTTCCCCCTGTTTTAAAAAATAAAAAAAAAAAAAAAAAAAAGAAGTGTATTTCAGCAGGAGTCTTGATGTTTTAAAGAGAAATAAAGAAGCCGGGAGACTACCTTTCAAGGTCAGTAATTGATGGGATTTCTGTTCAGGGAGGAGTTTGGCTTGTTTAGTGTAACTTTACAGCAGAAATATGCATCTCATTATTTTATGTGTCTATATTTATTTAACTTTTGGCTGTGCATTTTAAGGTGCCTGTAAAATTCCTTTTGGTTGTGCCTGAGATCAGACTAGGCAGGTAAGCATAGATTTAAATGCTTAATAGTGTGGCTTGGCTGAGGTTGTTGACTAGGCTTGGCTTTTAATTGAAAATGCATAGAAATAAGAACCGGTAGCTTATTTAAAATTGAAATCCCCTTTTGGAGAGCACAAGCAATTTTTCTTTATGTTAAAAAGAAATGGGGGGTTACTGAGTCATTGTGTCCCTTGCTAGGTATCTGAAACAATTCGTGATCTATCAGTGGTTGCTGATTGTTTGGACTGCATTGGAAATAGGATTTCTCTTTAGACACCTACAAAAAAAATGTACTCAGAAGTTCAAGGAATTTTGAAAGCAAAGGAGACTTACAACATGGGAGAACTTGGTGATGTGCATGGGCCATGAACTGTGGTCTGAAAAAACTGAGAGAAGAAAAGGAGCTTTCTTCTGCTGGTCCACTCTGCAACCTTGAGCACCCCTTCTGTATCAGGCTTGCCCTGAGAAGAAAGCTATCTGCTTAATTCATGCTATACCACCATTAGCTGTGGTGCTAACCTGCCTGCATGCACAGCATTTTTTTGAACACATAAAGTAACTTAAATATTGTGTAAATATTTGTGCATGTGCTTTAGAGATGGGTAATTGTTTTTTTTTTAATTTTGAGATTGCTAGTCTATTGAGAAACAAAAGCTCTAAAGCCCAGATTTTGAAAGTATCATAAGCATTATTTCAGCTGTAAAGAGCTCCAGATGTTGACTTTCATACTTCCTCTTGTGTAGGTGATTAAGAGTTGCCCAATATAGTACTACAAAATTTTGTATTCATGGGTAGGGCACTTCTGAAAAGACTGTCTGAGATTGATGGTACAGATAATTCATTTAAGTCAGATATGAGCTGACGACAGCAGTTGTTATCCAGAGAACTCTGTGCTCTGAACCTTCATCTCCAAATGCATGTGCCCTTCATATAGGAGTAATGAATATACAGGCAGCACCACATAAAAAGACAATGTAAGAGCCTGTAAACAGAGAAAACAGGTGTGAAGGAAGGGTATGTAGGAGATAACAGGACTTCAGAGAAGATGGCGAGCCACGGTGCTGATCGATTTGTGAAGACTTTTTTGATGCACTTCTGAGCTTGTGGTAGTGTATGGGTCATGATGGAAAACCATCCTTGTGGAAACGTGGGGGTAGTTTTCTATTCTTCCTTACAGAACTTGAAATGGGAGATTGAACACACTGAGTATTGCAGCAGTACCTAGCTCATGAAGAGGCTGAGAAGAAAGGGATTAAAAGGGATTGAAAGTTAAAAATCTCTGTAGCATTTTAATCCCAACAAATATGAAATAGGTCCTAGTCCGTTAATCTCCCACTCCAGTGATTTTTAGGAAAAAAAAAAAGCAGACAACATAGTCAAAAGTAGTTCCCAGGAATGCAGTATCACTCTGTGCCTAGGGGGTCACTTCCCCCCACGTTTCTGGTAAAGGTTCATTTAATGTTGTTTCTCCCTGTGGACCAATTCTCAGATGAAATGGGAGAAACAGATTTATTTTTTACTGAGTAGGTATGCAGTTCACCGTAAGTTATTTTTTTTAAAAAAAAAGTATAGAGAAACGGAGATGATCTTGTCTTTTGTACGAGTTACTAGCAGTGGGAGAGATACCTCATTCGACAGGGAATAGCTGTGTCTGATCAGGGCAGGGATGAATTGAAAAAAAAAAAGAAAAAGTTTAAAATTATGAAAGCTATTTGGTTTGTTACTAGTTTGTAAATGCCAAATGTAAGATATGAGAGTTTCTTTATAGTAATGATCTGGTTAAAAACAGTTTATAGTAGGGAATGTGTTGATCTTCAGTTAATCTGTACAGCCTACAGCTGTTTCTGTCTTTGTACACCTCAATAAATACAATGGTTGGACTAGGGGAATGAGTAACTTTAGAAAAGCAAAAAGGTTCATTGACAACACCAGAAATTTGAAGTGGATTTTATTTGTTGTTTTGCTGCAGATGGCTCCTGCCTCCTCATGAAACAATTTATAAAAAATTTTCTTTCTTCTTAAGTTTTTTTTTTTTTCCTGTTTTCTCTGTATATTCTGTAATCCCTTTGCCTTTCCTGTATTTTCCTCCAGTGAGTGCTTTGGAAAGGTTTTCTGATTCAATGTATTCATGGAATCATAGAATGTTTTAGGTTGGAAAGGACCTTCGAGATCATCGAGTTCCAACCCCCCTGCCATGGGCACCTCCCACTAGAGGAGGCTGCTCAAAGCCCCATCCAGGCTGGCCTTGGACACCTCCAGGGATGGGGCATCCACAGCTTCTCTGGGCAACCTATATTGCTACAGCATGATGTTTTGTCAGCGTTTCCTGTAGAACAGTGAGGCGTGGTGGCCATAAAGTGCATTAACAAGTAAGTTAAAGGAGCAGGCATTCAAAGAGCTGTATTTGTACCCTATCTCTCTTAGTACACTGTATCACAGAACAGCTGCAGAAAAGCAATAGATGCAGATTTTAAGCAATCAGCTGGCAGTAGCATTCAGTAAAATTTGTGCTACGTTGATTGTGTGTGGAGTTGTCCCCCCATGGCTTCATGCCAATTGTATAGTGAGCAGGGTCAGCCCTGTGTGCTGCACGGACAGGGGAGCACTGATCTTGCAGGTCAGCCTTGGTGGTAAGCTTTTTAGTGAGTAGGGGGGTGGGTGACCTCGGATGACAGCACCTTAGCTGATGGGCAGTGATCCATCATTCTTGCAAGGCTGTTTCATGTTCTTGAACTCATTAACAGGGCCCAAGAGCTGTATATCCTACGCTACTGACAACCTCAGAGTTACTGAGCTTATAAAATATGCACGTTTCTTTGGCATTGGATTAAAAAAGAAAAACTAGAATGGCCTTGCTTTCCCTTATTGTATGTTTAGAATTGTATTTTTGGACAGTGTATTCCCATTAGTGCAGGATTTTGGTGCAGGAAACGTGTTTGAATTGCACTGTGGTATTGTACTGATCTGGGAGGGAGGGGGTCACAGGAAGAGGGGAATACTAGAAAAAACACCTCTTTAGAGAAAATGGAGAAGGCAGGTGTGTATGTGAATTCTGCATACATCATTCTCCTTCAGCAGGTGGTTCTTCAGTTGGAGAAATTTCCCAGTCTGGGTGAAGGCTGGACGGTTGTGCCCTGGAGAGACAAGGAGAGCAGGAGAAATGCATGGTTTGGAAAGTCAGCAACGCTAATTCAGTGTGCTGGTCCGCAGAAAACTAGCCTGACAAAAGATTTCTACTGTGCTAGTGAAATGAATCAATTGAGTAAGACTCAGAGGGAAAACCTGCCTAAGGAATAGGACAGAACTGCATGGCAACGGTAATTTATCTTAATTGTTTTCTGCTTTGACAGTCACTATTCTGTTCTTCACACAGAGTAATTCAGGGAAGTGCTGTGTTTCGGTGTGCAGTTGCAAAAGTCAGTTTAATTCTTAGGCAATGGAGAGTGAAATGTAAAATTACTCAGTTTCATTTCAGGAGGCAGTAGTTGTTAGTGCTTCAGCATAAAAATAGTCTCATAGAGAGAACACCTTCAGGTGTGTCCAAGATCATGCATTCATTCTTTCATTCATTTGCTTTAAGTAGTAAAAACTGTGTTCATCTGACTAGAGTTAATCTTGGGCACCTGTGAGGTTCTTTCCTCCTGTGTGATCAGGAAAAGCTAGAATCCATGTGGAGGATTTTCAGGCGTTTCTGTCTGGAGTACTAATAGCTATTAATGTATCTTAAGTCTAATTGCTTTCCCTCCTCTCTTGGGAAGCAAGGGATTATTTTGTTCCAGACTTTAACACCCTGTGCTTAGAAAAATCTGCATGTTTAGAAAGAAAATGAACTTTTTGTCAGCAAGCTTTTTGTCACTTAATCTGTGTCAGTCTGTTTTCCAAAGTAGTAAACTGTTGTGGAATTCAGGAGATTTTGAGGTCACAGTTCCCAAAGTCAGGAACCCCATGACAGATGTGCAGGAGCAGGGCATTATCCTATGTATACTGTAGAAAAGGAGACGTTTATGTGGAGTCTAGGTCTTGCTGTTGGGGTGGATGTAGCAGGCCGTGTCCATTAGGTGGCTCTCGGTTATGGTAGATACGTTTTAAACTACACGCAGGCTGGCTTTAAAAGGCAATAGCTGTGTTCCTGTCCTGTCACACAGAACAAATCAAGAGGCTGTAAATTCGGGATTTTTTGAAAGCTGGGAGCTCTTGGCGACCTGAATGGCTCTGCAGATACCGCCCTGTCTCTGCTTGCTTCCGTTGTTTGTTGCGGGTTCTGCAAGCCAGATTGTAGAACGATGAGAGACAGCATTACTGTCTGTTACAAGGCACTGGAAAGCGATTATGCTATTTCATTATGAAAAATGTCCTTTTCATAAGAAGCGGAAAAGGTGACAAAAAGCACTAATGGGGTTTATGGCTCCTCCTTAAGTGGAGCAAGGCTGCTGCAAAATTCAAGCTGCTTTCTTGTTTGCTCCTTAAGTTAAAATCTGGTATAGAAGTGAGGTAACCCCGTGCCAAGCAGCCGGTGATATTCACGCCTTTGAATGAGCAGACATGCTGGAGCGCCCATTGAGTGGACTAATCCATCCCTTTCCGTTCCTTGGGCAATTTATCCTGGAGAATAATGATTACAGTTCAAAGACGTGATAATTACCACATAGGCAGGGTTACGTGCTTTGTCCCTGATGGTTAGGCTGATGTTTAGATGCTGTCCTTTGTGCAAACACTGCTGAAACCACCTGCCACAGCGCCATGGGCACTGCCACAGGTGCTGCTCTGAGGTTCTGTGGGAGAGGGGAGTAACATCAAGGCTGTGTGTGATGGTACCCTAGGGCTGCATGGCACAGCCACAGGGCATGTTCCTGTGTCCTACAGATCCTCAACAGACTGGCTATCTGTGGAAGCCGAAGGACAAGCCTTGAAAGCATTGACTTGCCTTGACCATGCTTTGCAAGTGGGACAAACAAACCTTTTCAACAGCCTGAGAGAGTTGGGGCTGTTCAGACTGGAGAAGGCTCCAGGGAGACCATATAGCAGTCTACCAATATCTGAAGGGAGCTACAGGAGAGCCGGAGAGGGGCTCTTTATCAGGAAGTGTAGTGACAGGACATGGGGTAATGGTTTTAAACTGGAAGAGGGGAGATTTACATTAGGTATTAGGAAGAAATTGTTTACTGTGAGGGTGGTGAGACACTGGAACAGGTTGCCCCATCCCTGGAAGTGTTCAAGGCCAGGCTGGATGGGGCTTTGAGCAACCTGCTCTAGTGGGAGGTGTTGCTGCCTGTGGCAAGGAGGTTGGAATTCGATGATCTCTAATGTCCCTTCCAACTCTAACCATTCTGTGATTCTTCTTCTATGACTCTGTGACAGTGGAGGGAGGAAGGGCACAAGTTTCCTATGGGTTCCTGGCTGTCATCTGGAGAGCAGGCACAAGGAAGAGCGGGTGGGAGATCAGGCTGGCAAAGAGGGGGGACCTTCTTTGTGCCTCCTGGATTTAGTCTGGAGTCAACACTCATCAAAGTCCAACTCCGTGACCTACCCACGTGCCAGCACACCAACCCATCTGCCTGCCCATGTGTGAGCCGGTTTGGGGGACTAAGCGGGAATAAAACCTGCACTGCAGGGGAAAAAAAAAACCAAACCAACATTTTCTAGCTGTTCATCTGTCTGATCAGCTTACAGTGAGGCACTTTTAAGGAGCAGCTGGGTCTGGGCAGAGTGGTGGAGGTGGAAAGACCTCTCCTTTTAGCAGCCGGTGGTGAGATCAGCTGAGGTGTGTTGCTGGGCTCCTGGTTTAAGGACTGATGCTGGCTGTCTTCATGGGGACTCCTTGCTGTCCACTCTCTTTCCTGCTTTGTCCAGGGAGCAGAGATGGTGGTTTCCCTGGCGTCTCACATGCCTGTGTGCACACCACACTTCTTGAAGGAAGAAGTATCAGAGGAAATAAGGACTTTTTTCCTTTTCAGCATTTGTATCAAATGTCCTTCTGAAGGAAAGTAGGGCTGCTGGCTTGGGTTTCTGTAAGGGAAGAGATAAGCTTTAGAGAAACTGAGATCCTGAGAATCACGTATTGGTGGCAATGTAGAGACAAACTGCAAGGAATAGTGTTGTTTATTGTGGGTTTTTGGTACCTTACCAAGAATCAGTATGCAGATAAACTTAACTGGTGTCTTTATTTCAGCAAACATAGACATTTTGTACCATATCTGGTGTACATGATTGACCATGTGTCTTCTGTGACAGTACATACACATGCACATTCTATGTAGCACTGCCAAAATGGTTTAATTTCTGAAAGGCAGGTTGTGTACTCTGCCCTTATTTGATACTCTACATAGGATATATGGATTATAGTAAGAGTTTGCTGCACAGCTTCAGTCATTGCAGGTTACTAATGGACAGCTGTTCCACTGATGGCGTGTTCTTTTGTTATGAGGATTTAGTGTTAATCTCAACAGTGTTAGACTTCAAGCTTGAGACATATTCATAAAACTTTGTTACAAGCCTGTCACCAGATGCACATAATGTGTGAGGGAAACAGGAGACCTTAGGCACACAGCGATCATGGGAAAATTAGTCTAACCTCTGTCTACATAGGGAAGGCAATTTGGCAGTTTTAATGGGCTTGGATGAGTTGAAACTCATCATTTCTTCCGTGTTTACTGCAGACTTTTAATAAAGAGAATTATCTTGGCAGTGCTGTTCTAGGTTTTAGATGACAGCAATGACAGATATTAGAGAAACTTCCTTGTACCTTTTTTATTTTTTTGGTATTGGGCTTTGCATATATTTGTGCGTACAAGTTTGGAGTAATGAGAATGTTAAAAGTTGCATCCAAGCACTGTCCCTATGTGTATATATTGGCTTCTTGATGAATTCTGACAGTCTTTCTATTGTCTCCTGGTATTTACGCGTAAAAGCACAACTTGCTTCCAAAATAGTCACAAGTTTTGAAACTTGGCTGTAAGGTTTCAGAAGCATGGTTCACTTCACACTGAAAGCATTAAAGGCAGTGATATATAGTGGGACGGTTTCCAGGGCTTCTGAGCCATCCATATCAACACTGCCAAAAATGTTCTTACTAGGGGGAAGACCTGGGCATCCATCTATGGACCACTGAGGCTTAGAGCCTGGAGCTAGAAGTAAATCAGAGGTATGCTGTGGTACTTGCCCTTAGCCCAGGAGCACCCGAGCGGGCTGGATCCCATCCCTGGAGTTACAGAAAGCCCTTGCTGGCACACTGGCACTGTAGTGAAGCTGGCACTGTCATGCCACTTCAGTATCTTTCCTAATTCCTGCTGCCTTTAGAGTTCTAGACAAAGGCATGCCTCAAACGAGCACAACAGCCATTCACTGTTAGGCGCTTTGAATGCCGTGTCATCCCTGAGTCCCCTTCTGTGCTTGCCTGCAGAGCAAGTCTGGAAACCTGATGAGAGAAAATGTGGGTTCAATCAATGGGCACTGTGTCTTTATGAACACAGCAGTTCATGGTCACTGCGTGGGCCACCTGGCCTCCTTTGGCTGCAGTGGGGCATTGCAATGTGGTCTTACCCCAGGGCTGCTCTGCACACCCTTACTTCAGCCCCCCTCGTGTTGGCCACACCTCCCAGCTGTGTAAATCTGTTTTGCAGGATGGAGTGTCCCCAGTCAGTCTTCCCAAAATGTCCTGAATGAGTCTAAAAAAGAAGTACAGCCCCCAAGAAATATACTGTACATGAACTGATCTATTAGCTGTCAGATGCCCTGCAGGATTGCCAGAGTTTTGACCCATGTGGAAATAGGGTTGTTCTTAATCTAGTCTGCATTGGATTGTTGTTTGTTTTTTTTTTTTAAAAGTATTAATATTGCACAATGTTAATACCACACAAATCATTCTGCATTGGCTTCAATATCATATGCAAGAGAATTAGTCTAAGGATTTGGATGTGAGTCACTAATGAAGAGTCTCCTGCTAGCCTCCCTGTCTCCTAGTATAAGAAACCACAAGGTGCAAGCTGGGCAGAAAGTTGAGTATTAGGTGGGTTTCATAGGGTTGTACAGTAGGAGCAGTTACTGAAACCCAGATATTCATCCCTGGCATTTGTGATAAGGACACCACTGGTATCTGGGTGAGAATCTCCCACTGCGCATCTGGTCTGCTGCCTGATGCCCCTCTGCTCTGCCCACAGAACTGAACTGCGGGCAGATGAGCAGCTGCTTCTGGAGCCCCCGTGGAAAATGAGCAGCCCTACATTTCCAGAGGACTTGTGACAAGTCTCCAGGGAGGGTTGTCCATGACAACCTCCATCGATCAGGAGGCTGCAGTTCAGGATTCGTGCTTTAGTCCTGGTAGACCTGTGTGAACAGTCTTTTAAGAAATACGTTAAAAGCTTTGCTTTTTAAATGTTAGAATATTCTGGGCAGAAAACCACTCCAGAGACTTGGCTTTCCTTCAGGGTTCTGCCCTTCCCTCACTAAAAAGTCCTGGTGTGAGCAGTGGGTAGATCAACAGAGAAGGTGCTGCATGGAGTAATCATTAAGATATACAGCTTAAAGTGAGGAAGAAAAGCCAAGAATGAACAAAGCAGCCTTCAGAGGTTCCCAGGAGTCTCTGTAACACTCGTGAGGGTGAGCAGCCGCAGCAGTTTGGCAGCAGGCGCCTCTGTTTTTCTCAAGAGCTGGGCTGTTTTAGGACTAAGCTATCAGGTAATATCTGTGTAAATCTGCATGAGTATGCCCTGAAGGATGTTCTCTCCCTCTCGCTCTCTCTGTTCAACAGGATGGCCTCCTTTGCAAACACTGTTTTTCATAACATACTGTGTATATAAATATATCATGCTAATTAGAAAGGTGAGCAGATTTCCTCTCCATCTGAGAAGAACAAATTTTCAGCACAACATGCTGTGTGTGTGAAAAGAACCTTTATTTCCTAGTTGGTGATAATCCCTGGATTTGCCAGGCTTCTCTCAAGAAATGTGTAGTTTACGTTAGGCATTCCTTAGCAAAGTGTCCTATTTGTAAACAAACAACACCCCCACAAACAAGTTCTGTCTGTGGGCACCCGCACAACCTGATGGGGAGCCAGTCAAGTATTTCCATGCCTTTGAAATTTAGTTAGCAATTCTGGATAAGTTTTGCCATGTGTCTGCAGAGATAGCACACAGAGCTTATGCCTCCTTTGAAATGTTGTTCCAAATAGCTTGAAAATGCTAAATGTTGGTTTAAAAAAAACCAACAAACCAAAACCCCAAAAAAACCCAGAAAGCCAGCTGTCTGGAAAGCTTTAAGAGAAGTGCAAGCTCACCACACTATCCTTAGGCTCTTTCTAGAGTTGCAGAGTTTAGCATGCATTTGTCCATAAAAAGAAGAGATTGCATACTTAAAAATAACGCAGTCACTTGAAACCACTTCTGTTAATGCTGTTCCTAGTAGAAGAAATGATCTGAAATGGTGCTTTCCGTCTGTCACTTCATTCTGTCTTCTTTATGCAGGCGTGGCTGTACTGGATCAGGTCAAGGTCCACAGGGTTCAGTTTGCGCTCTGGCAATGACCAGAGAAAAGTGCCCAGGGAATATAACATAAAAACAGGGCAGGCACATAATGCATTCCCAGAATATACCACCAACCTCCAACAATTTGTGGTCCAGAGCTTCCTCAAGCCACAGGTAGTTTCTTTCTTTGTTTCAGTAGCCCTTGGTGGATGAATACATTGTATTTTGCTTCCATCAGGTTTTTAAACATCTAGACTTTTAGCACAGTGGCAAGGAGTTTCACCGGTTGTTTGTATGTTGTGTGAATGCATCACATTTTTTATCTTCTCTTTTTATCCTGCCTGACGTCCTGTAGTTTCTGCAAACTTGGGAAACATTTGTTCCCTGTTATAGCTTTCAAGCCACACATTTAATATGCCTTTTCATTAATGAAAGTTTTGATTTTTCTCTGATACTGCATTTAAAAAGCCCCAAACAGCAAGTTAAAAAAACCCAAACAAAACGAACAAAAAAAACCCACTGAAATTTAAATTTAAATAAAATACTGAAAATGTCAGGTGTGTGTTGGTATTTATTGTACAGAATTTCTTTCTCCTGCCAGTCTTGTGTTAATAGATGAATAGTGAGAAAAATACCTGGTTGTCATTGCAGTTGCTAGAAGCCTGTTGTTAAACTGGTGAAAATATAATCATGGAACTTCTAAATGCACTTCTTTTGTCTTCCATTTTGAAGTCTTTTGAGTATTTCTAGCCCTGAACAAGGAGGAGAGCAAGAATCAAGGAGATCTGGTTCTGGTTTTGCATACATTAGCAAAGGTGAGGGGTTTTACATATTTAACAAAGATCTGCTTCTTTTTTTCATAGCATTTGATAGTCATTGTTTCAGGATGAGAGAGGAGGAAACATTACTCTCTGTCAGTGAAATTCCTCTCCTTCCTTGCCGCTCAGGTTTGGTCTCTTAATTGCCATGATATCATCAGTGTCACTACTCATCAGCTCTGCCTTCAGATGGTGAGACCTGAATTGCCAATGTGGTGAGCTGGCCACGGGGTTGCCAAGTCCTCTTCCCTCCCAGAGCAAGGACTGCTTCCCTCCCCCTTACTTTTAGGGCTGATCACCTTTTTGGTAGGACTTATTGATAGGGTAAAATGTCCCTGAGGAGTGTCCTTGGTACCGAGTGACCTAATGCTGTCCCTCTAGGTTGTGAGCAGGTGGCCACTGATGGGATGCAGCTAGCCTGCACCCAGGAGGTATGGCAGAGTGGAGCTGCAGGTAAAGGTAATGCTTCCTAAATTCACAGTACCAGCTGACTGCTGTGACTGAGAGAGGCTGTGAGAGGTGACCACCATGGCTCCTGGAGCTGGCACAATGGATGGTGACCACTTTTTCTTACTTACCATGGTGTCTTCTGGGCCTCCTTCCACTTGACTCTTTGCTAAGTCGGGAAAGGTTAGTCTTTTTCTGATTTTTAGATAAAGGTTCAACTGTACGTAATGGGTCTACTAAGTTTTAGGCAACGCTTTTCTGTTGCTGAGGGACAGTAGAAGAGTGGATAGAAGTGACTGGTGGCTTGTCCACACATAGCAAGGCTTGGCCTGCTGGTCAAAGGCGATGGGATCTACCAGGCAGCTGTCTGCCATGGACCAGTTTTCTCTGCAGTGCTGTCCACTCCCCTGAAGTGACCTCTTTCTAGGTCTAGCAAACAAATAAGCTTTATAATTCTACTTGAAAGAAAGGTACCAGACTGGGGCATGTCCGCTGATCTGCTAAAATGCCTCAAGAGGCTAGATTAGCATGTGGGTGAACTGAGTGGTACACAAAGCAATCACTTTCCACGGTGTGGAAACATACATAGGCTCTGGGGCTTTTTTGTCTTTTCCCTCCATGGATTTTTAGGGCACAACACAGAAAAAACTGTAGCAATTGATCAGAATTAAGAGTCTCCGTCAGAGTGTGCCAGTGGCAAAGTATTTGTTCTTTTATAAAGCTCTAGACTCCACGCCTCTATGTTTCTTGTAAATGGGTGGAATCTATTTCTTTATAACAAAACCAAAGGACTTTCCAATTCTCTTCAGGGATGCTGTTGAAAGAGGAACATCAGTGGGATTGCTGCTCTTGAGGTCTTCACCCCCAAGGTGGAGAGGAAACTCATGCAGAGGACTTTTTCTGAGGAAAGTCATTTTTTCCTAGCAGGAAAACCACTTAGGTTCCTCTTACAGAGGTGCTGAGCAAAGTAACTATGCAAGTATCCTGCCTGAGAGCTGCAGGTAGGCAGGCTTAGTAAGATACCAGATCTTCTGGTATAATTTTGATGACTAATCCAGGGCATAATACACAATAAAAATGACAGTGAGCAGGCTGCTGATCTAAGGATTTATTATTTTTTTTTCACAGTTGCAGGTATCTTTTTCAGATGCCATACTGCAGGAAAGTGTTACACATGAATAATTTTCAACTAGGAAAACTCAAAACTGGATGCTTCCAGGTGTCTTGTAGAGGCATCACTATACCACAAGTGAGATGTGGACCTCATCGTATTTTAACATCATGTAACTCGGGCAGTCAATCAAAGAGATGGGTTTCATTGTTTTCTGAGTTGATGGGAAGAAGCAGTCGGACTCCTGCAGTGGACAAGTTAACAGCATTTAATGGCAGATTTGGCCCCTCCTCTTGGGAGGAGCTGTGTCTTCCCCTTCTCTGGATAGAGGCAGGCCTCCACACTTCACTATGTAAGTGCCGTGCTAAATGTTAGAGCCATGACAGTCCCTTAGTTAAGTAACAGCTCAGACCAAAAAGATGTGCTTTTGTGTGTGTGTGTGTGTGCTAGAAATTTGACTCCAAACCGATTTGCCAATATGCTTTTCTCCATCATCCCTGCTGATGTCCAAAAGAAGGACAGATAGCCAGTGTGGACCCCTCAGCATCCTGTGCTGCCCTGGCACCGGGGCACAACCAGCACTGCATCCTGCAGCTCTGCCTCGTCCTTGGCAGGTAGCTGGGGCAGAGACTGGCCCAAAGTCCTGCTCGTTGCCTTGGATGCTCATTCCTGCCCCTCTGTCCCCTCACAAACCGTCAGGGGAAGCAGCTGCCCAGCCTTCCTCCTGTGGGCTTTGCTTCTGAGAGCAGCCACGGCCAGCGGTGCTTTGGCTTCAGACGGGGCGTAATGATTAGTGTAACACGCAAATAGTAATTTTGTCGTAACATCTGCCACCCTCTTGGGGTGAGGCTGCGTGTTTTCCCCGTGGGCTGACACTTGCCGGGCGCATTTCATTAGGTTCCCAGACACACCCTGGTTTCTGTATAATTGATGTGCTTATTAAAAAGGGAGCAGAAAAACCTCTTCTGTTCCCAATACCTGATTTAATAATAAACCCTCCTTTCTGCCTGCGAACAACTCTTTCCTGCCAGCCCTCGTCTCGGATCTTTGGGTATTGTGGTCTACAGTTGCAAGAGTAGGAGATATCTGTGTTGGTCATTGTAAAGAAAGGAGAGGAGAGGTTTTCAATTCTTATTTCCCTTTGCTGTGGTGTATAGGAGAAACACACTGGCAACTTTCTCACTTAATTAAAACTAGCAGGTTGGGTTTTTTTTAACTTTTCTCTTTTTTTTTTTTTTTTTTAAAACAACTCTTTGCACTAGATGGCAGTGTGGATAGTTCTATGGGAAACTTGCTTTATTTGCAAAAATCATAAGAATGATGGTAAACACCATTCAGCATAAAAAGCACTCTGTAGTGATGACAGTGATGACAGAAGCATGTCTGCCTCACATCCGTGTTGAGGAGGAATGGGCCGTGTTGAGGAGGAATTCCAGGCCTGAAAAAGCTTCAGCAGGAGGTGCCCATTCTCAGAGTTGCAAACTTCTGTATTTTTCTCCATTTCTTTTCCTCCTTTTGGATCTTGGAAGAAGTGATCCTGCAGGGCTGAGTGCTCATCTACTTACTTTTAAAGATGCAGTGCTACTCTCCCGCATACATAACCCCTGAGAAGGGTTCTGCTGAAGGAACAGGGACAGTTGCTAAATAATAAGTGTGCTAAAATCATTGACTATGACTACATGTTCCTGACCAAGGGGTAGCAGTCAATAAGTAGATGTATCAAGGGCAAATATCTTGAAGGAACTATCAGCATTAAGCCATAGTTAGGAACAAATGGCATCCTTCTATATAGATAGAAATATTATATATATAAAAATATATAAAAATATAAACTTAACTAACAAGATGTTTCTCCTATAACTTATGCCTCAGAATGAGAGTAAAATCCCAGTGAGTGCTGGCAATCTTTTAGTGAAACTTGGTAGCACTGCTTTACATTGAAAGAAATTGAAGAGCAAACCTGAATTGAGACCTGGTGTCTGAAGTTCCTTTCTGAGTAGATTGTCACAAACCTGTTAGACACCGGAAACAGTAAAGGCCCATGTTCTGTGCTGTTCATGCCAAAGCATGTCGGTCTGTGAGATGGTGGAGTTTGTGCTCCTATGTTTTCTTCATGGCAAGACTCGCCTACCAGGAGGGAGAAGGGGCTGTCCTGGAAAGGAACCTAAGATAATCGATGACAAATCGGCTTGCATTCTTACTTTGAGTTAGGAAAATAATTTGCTATAAAGTGTAAGAAACTTTCTAATTATGCACAAGGGGTAGCTTGAGTAGAAAAAATACCGTGCACGCACCCCTGTGGAAAATTTACTTATCATAGATATGCAAAAGTTTATTTTCACTAGGTATTTTGTGGTATGTCCTTTAGGTCTCATATGTAACACAAATAAGAAATTAAAATTTGTGATTTGAGACTGATTATCAGGAAGGATTTAAGGTCAAGTTAATTACATTGGTAGGAGAAAGAATTATGAAATTTTTAATTGCAGATGGACAGCCAGTATCCAGATGTTCTTATGCTGAAGTGATAGCATCTTTCTCTGACTTGTACTAGCTGCATGAGGTAAAAGTATAAAAGATAAAATTAAAAACAAAAAGCAGACAGTCAACAGAAGGAATAAACCTTGGCTTGCAGACTGTCAAACTTGGTATCTAGTAAGCAAAAGCTAATTAATACATGTATTGTTATGTGTGTCTATATAACACAAGCTTTCAAATAGAAATACACCTTCTTTTTGTAACAATCCTGAGAAAAAGTAAGCAGGTTTGGGAAAAACAAAATTATTTAATTGAAGTTTCTGACCTGGGCACTGTATTTAATGCAAAAATGTTTTAATTCTTAAAGCCAGTTAAGTAGAAATAAAATAGTCAGAACTAAACAAGCCTAATTTCCCTGTTTGCAGGGTCCATATTCTTTGCTCGTTTGGATGTCTGGTAGTTAACACATTAGATTATACATTAATTTTATTACAATTGAGAGTTTATCCACAAATGCATGCGATTGAAATGAGTATTTATTTCTCTATTGCCCATTGCTGTTTACCTATTTTTTATTAAATTTCTCAATACTAAGCTTCTTAATCAGGCAGAAATTGCAGTGTGATACAGGCTGGATTAGATACTTAAATGCAGATAAAAATTGCATTTCTTTTAAGGAAAGAGAGCAAATTGGTTGAGATTTACTTGCATTCTCTAAGTGACTGAAAGGGGCACTGCTGTGACACCGGTCTAGTTTTCAGTGCCTTGAACAAAAATTTACAAAATGCTGATGCCCTGTCACAGCTATATCCTCGTAGGCAGTGATTTAAATTATAGATGTGGGAAGACATGGCAGGCAAATTAGGAGCACAGACTTTACCAATGAACTTCTTATGCAGTTGCTCTGCTTTGACTGAGCAGGAAAGTTAGAGGACTATGTAAAACAATTACCACTTGAACGTTAAAACTCTTATCTAGCTCCTGCAGGGAATCTTTGTGGTTGGAAAAAGGCCCTCTTGTTGTAAACAGGAGATAACTGAAAACACCAACAAAGATTAGGCTCTCGCTGAGGGAGCATGTCACATCTAAGCACAGCCTGGGATTGCAGTTCTCAGCTAATGTTTCTGGCAATTCTGTAGGCTGCAGGGCAGAGAGATGTTACCAGACTATGGTACCGTTCAGGTACCAGCCCAGTTTCTCACCCTCCTGCTTTAGCTCCCCCCTTAAACATGTCTCTGCTGCAATTCACAGCCATGCTGAAGGTTGCCGTCCTCTATGCTACTAATAAAATCAGGTTTCCAACCACTTAGAAGATGTTTCTTTTTGCTAAACTGTTAAACTAATTGATGTTGTGGTTTAGTCAAAGGTGCACTCATTCAGCTGTTATAATGAGAACAGACTGTGTTATTTCTTTTAAATGGCTAGGATGTTGCTTAATTAAATATGGAATAAAACAATATCTAATCTTACCGTCCTCTTTTGAGATACAGAATGAGGTTAGAGCCATGATACACATTAGTGTACATTTATGTAAGTGTCCAGCTGTCCTTTTGAAGTGAATAAGCAATGACAGGTTTCTTAGAAAAAGTTAGGAAAGATATTCTGGGTAAACAAAATGCAGTTGGGTTTGTCTGTAAACTGCACATTATGTCCAATTTTGTGTTGTGTTGTTTTGTTTTTTAAATAGAGAAAGGATGCTTAAGTTTTCACCTCATACTAACCTGTTTTCTCAGCCTGTCTTGTCTTGTAAAAGGGTAACCAAGCTAGTATGTTTTACTTTTTCTCCTCTCCTTTCTAAAGTGTAAATAAATAAATCCACACACACCCTTTCTGCTCTGTTTCTTTTTCACGATTTCCTCCAGCAGGACAATATTTGCACTGTAACCGTTATAGGGCAGTATGTCTGGAAAACTGGTTCCCTAGGGGTGCTTATTAAGTATCATTGCTATTTGTTTCACACTGCGGTGCTAAACAAACAAACAGAAACCTCAGCCCCTCCTCCCAATTTAGAGCGACAGATGACCTTAACGAGAGCTAGAAGTGCCGATGAAAAGGTTGTGGTCTACCAAAGATAAATGGGAATACATACATGCTATAATATAAAAGTTACAGAAAATTGGGTAATAACTGGTTACATTATGCCGTAACCACTGGGCTGAGTGCGCTCGAAGTCAAGTATATTTTCTGTGAGTAAGAGAAGAGGAATTTGTTGACAGGAACAATTGTTAAACGCCAGTGCTTTGACCAGGGGCAAAAGGAAGCTTGATTTGTGCAGCTGTGTCTCACTGATACGATGCCTCTGCATAAGTGAAGCCTCTGTAGGAAAAGATTTGGTTGTTCCAAAGAAAACTCTGCCCAGTTCTCTCAGCACAGATTTTTAGGAAGTTGTCTTGGTTTGATACTGGTTGAATTAATTTGAACTGAGAGGAGCCTACGGTTTCCTGAAGGGGTAGCCACAATACTGGGAATTAAGATTTTTAGTCTTTATACCTATCTGTTGATTATTCGGCCTTTTGCAGTAAATAAGGTTGATGTTACCACCAGTTTGTACGCTGCCCTAGGCAGTTTTTCACTCAATAGTTGAAACTGTGCTGAAAACCTGCTATTTTCCAGGCAGATGAGAGAGAATACAGATACATATATGTGTGTGTGTATATATGTCCTCATATTTTTGTGTACATATTGAGACTCGGACAACTCAGTGGAAAATGGTCACGCCTTGCAAAATATCAGGGGCATCTGCAGCTGGATGGGTCGGTCATGGCTTTGAATGCTTTTCCCAGAGGGGCTGACCAAGCTTAGGAAGTGAGTAGCAAACTTAGGGTTTAATAGCTTTGAGGACTTCTCCAGTTGAGAGAAATTTTGTCTGAAAGTTTTGCCCACCCCTCCCTTAGTGGAGTTCAATCAATCAGTGAATTTTTGGGCAGAGCGGGTTGTGTGCATGAGAAATGGACCCATATGAGGTCAGCCCCTCTGTTCACGTGGGAGCCCTGAGCTCAGCAGAGTCTGTGCACAGCAACTGCTCCGAGCCCGGGCTTGGCTCTTGCTGTGAATTTCCTGAAACAGCTGCTTATCAGTTGGCATGTTTTTTGTGGCTAGTGCCTGGGAAAGTTGGGTGTTTGTGCATCCTGTACTTACCTATTGTTAACATTCCCCACGATACTCTGTGAAACGGGTGGGAATAATGCCTTGGTGCTTGCTGTTAGTGGCTTTTAGTTTATCAGCCCCTGGTACCCGCTGGCTTGAGCTAAAGGAAGCAGCAGGTCCGGAGGGCAGGACGGGGCAGCCCAGGCTCAGGTTTGGGGGCGTTATGTGGAGCAACGTGCACTGTACAACCCTTACCTTCAGCAGGTCCCAGTGCTTGCAGGCTGGTCAGGGAACTAAATTACTCAATTACTAAATTAGTGGTGTCTCCTTGCGGGTTCCCTTTGCTGCTCCTTTCACCCTCTGAATGGGCCTGCTGTGGGGCCTACAGGAGTGGAGGCAAGGCAGCGCACACACCAGTAGCCGTGCAGGCTACCAGCGAGCTGCTGGGAAGGCTGGAAGTGGGGCTGGTCTTGCTGATGACCACTGGCAATGTGCCTTTGCCATCTCCTGGGACATCCCCAACCTACCCTCCCCAGCTAAAGCCAGAGGAGGCTCTCAGAACTTGTAGGTATTTAGGCCAAAATTCTGAGGCTTTTCGGGGTGTAAAGGTGTAGCATGCACGTGTGGAAACTCTCCAAGATCTAAGAAAGCCTCCTAAGGTCACTTTCTATACAAGATGTAATTGCTTTAGTGCATTCGTGCCTTTTGAAAATCAAACCGAGTCCTCATAATTCCTTTAAATCTGCCCCATGTTAGCTGAGGACTCTCCATATTCACGTAGAAAACGTTCCTGGCAAAAATGGCATGCCTTTTGGCTTCCAACATGTCTCCCTATCCTGTTTTACTGTGAATTGTGTTGGTTGGGAATATTAAGCAGTCTGCTGGAGCACCTGTGGTGTAGGGGCAGGAGCTGCAGTCTCGCCAAGAGCAGAGGTATTTATTTGCCTGCTTACGCCCATGTAGACACTCAGAATATTTTCTGAAGAAAGTTTGGTAAAGCTAGCACAAGTCTGCCACAAGTCAATGCGATATGGTTTGATTTCGTAATATAAATAAATGACCTTCGTTTAATCAGCAGGTTTGGTAAAGGTCAAGAGCAGGGCTGATTAGGACATAAAGAATAAAAGACAATAAATCAATAAAATGAATAAATAATTTCATCTAGCGTTAGACATTCGTGTGAGAGAGTTGGCAGGAAATAATTAAAACACATTCACTGGGAGATTTGGTTATCTTTTATTCCTGTTATTTCTTCCTCCTACTTCTAAATAATGCAAATTTCCACCCATGCTGTTACTATGAGCTGGTGCAAAACACAGATGTCCCTGAGGGGTATTGAGAAGTCTGATGTCTGTTAACCCCACCGCTCCCTTTAGTTGCTGCTCTCTAGAAGTACACATTGCTATGTCCATTGATAGATTTTGGCAAATTTGGGAATAAGCTGTGTAGGTTCCAGCTGATGGTCATCAGAAGCCATGTGCCTTGACACCAGAGGCTCAAAAAAACCAACAGGTTTTGAGTAGTGTAGTTTGAATGTTAAAAGTGAAATTTTATTGCCATCAATCAGTTTTTAGATACCAAAGAGGTTGATAAGTAAGCTTTTTAATGATGTCACTCTCTGGAATTAAGAAAGTTTGTTTTCTTTTTTTTTTTTAAAGCTAATTTTTGTAGAAAATGTGATCACCATTGGGTGCGTGGGAGATAGTTGCCACAAGAAAAAAAAAAGTTATCTTGTTTCTTTCTGAAATCATCTGGTTTGGTGTTATTGTGAAATCTTAGATGCCATATCTCACTGTGGTCAGGTTTTTCAAACGTCATTTATACGCAGACAAGCTATCTGGCTACCACTCAGTGACTCCAGGCAGAACTGTAAATGCATTGTGGAGAGCTGGGTCTGCCCCATTTTTGGAGAGAGGATGGTGTTCCGTAGCCCCGAGTGGATTTTGTGAAGATGAGCTCTATTCAGTACTCAGCCGTGCAGCAGTATTGGCAAGATAAGCCCTTCCTGGTGCTGCAGAGGAAAAAGCTCAATCATCTGTCACCCTCATACGAGTGGCAACATGATGAGCACAGTGGCTCGTGGAACATGTTTTTCTACAGTATTTTGCTCTGCAGGATGAATGGATGACACTAATAATGTTTCTCAAGGAGTGTCCAAATACCTTTGTGCTGCTTGTTGTCTCTCTGATTTTATTTTGTCCTTCCTTCAGAAACGGCCAAACTGGTTAATGTATAATTTCTGACTGACTACGAAACTCATTCTGCAATATTTATTTTTACTGTAACTAAGGCTTTGAAAGTTGTTCACAGGGAGAAATTAATTACGCCTTTAAACAGTAGTTGTCTCTTTCCATCGTGAGTCAACACTAACTTGCAGTATTTATCAACACTTTTTAATAAGATGACATTTATGTTTACAGATAATATTCATACACATAGAGTAGCTGTGATTCCTAGAGATATTTTTTTTTAAAAGTGCGCAATCTTCATTGTTGTTTTTGAATGCTATTTTATTATTGCAGCAATGTAAATACTAATCTTGCAGCTTCTGGGAGGGGCTGGCTGGTGTCTTCACAGGTCTAGAGAGTGTAGGAAGCAATTTCTGCTGTTTTGTCCCACCTTTCCCAAGCAACCTGTGTGCTGCTGAGAACCAAATGTTCTCCCAGCAGTCACGTTCCTCCTGCCACTGCTCATTGCTGCAAGTCCATAAAAGTGGAATTTCTTAAACCTGCCTTTTTTCTTTTTTCTTTTTCTTTTTTTTTTTTTAATCTGTAATGCTTTTGCTTTCCCAGTGGAGAGCTGCCACCGCCAAACGTGGCATAGAGAGTGTAGGAAGCAATTTCTGCTGTTTTGTCCCACCTTTCCCAAGCAACCTGTGTGCTGCTGAGAACCAAATGTTCTCCCAGCAGTCACGTTCCTCCTGCCACTGCTCATTGCTGCAAGTCCATAAAAGTGGAATTTCTTAAACCTGCCTTTTTTCTTTTTTCTTTTTCTTTTTTTTTTTTTAATCTGTAATGCTTTTGCTTTCCCAGTGGAGAGCTGCCACCGCCAAACGTGGCACCCGCACGCATACTTGCTAACTGGCACTTTTGGGGAAGTTTTATGTCTGCAGCTTTTTGGGGCATCGCAGCCCCATGCAAAATGCTTCAGGAGGGGAGGTGAGAGAGTGGCGTTCATATGCACAGCTGTGTTTATTTCCAGATGAGCTAAAAACTGCCCAACTCAAAAATACACCACTGTAAGCGAGCACCACCAGAGCAACTGTAGGTCAGCATATATAGGGAGTTGGGGTTTATGTGCCTGTCCCGCAGCACAGCCAGCTTGCCTTGAGCTCTCAGCGGAGAGAGGTAAACACCAAGAAGAACCATGCATTCATGGGGGTCACAGAGCTCACGGGGACATGATGGTGGGAGGTACCGTGAAAATACCGATGCATCTTTACACCTCCTACTTGAGACAAAAATCCCACTAGTTATGGAACAAGAAATGTTGCTTTTAATACTGGTGTTAAGAAATTTGACTGCTTTTTATGGCAGTCCTTTCCCTGCACCTGGGAGTAGACTAGATCACAGAGAGGAATATCCCCATCTCTGTGGATCAGGAATTCCCTGCTGTAATTCCCATCAGTTCTTTGAGTAGGCTTTGAAAGTCCTCTGCTGCTTCTGCAAGTCCTGCGTGAACTTCCTAAGGCCGCTGAAGTGCCACATACCTCTGAAGACCTGCAGCCTACTGTTTGCAGTTGCAGTGTCCACCACTCACTTCACCTTTCCTGTTTACATTGCACTTGCCAGAACACATTCTTGAATATCTTGAATATTGGTAGTGGCTGGTAACTGTTGTGATATGCTGCAGCATGTGAAGCCCCCACCTATTGGTTGGGGTTTTTTTTACGATTCTCAGCAGTAACCATGGCTATCTAGTTATTATTCTAAAGTAACGGTTGCTGTGTGATTTATACCCCCAAATACAAATGCCACTCTTAGAAGCAGCTGAGAGATGGTTTTAGCTGAGCAAATACAGAGATGCATACAAAGTGGTGAGGTTTTATGCTGCCGCTACAGGGGCTTCAGTTAAGGATAAAGTTTGCAATCCTCCAGTTCTTTACTTGCCATTGGCCGTTGAGCGTAGCTCGCAGGGGAGAATGTGGTGTGACTTGGCACACGGATTTGGGGGATGCATGGTGCGCTGCAAGGCTTGACCCACAGTTTGGATCTGTCCGTGTTTACCATCTGCTTTCCTAATTCTGGTGGGAGTGGAGACAATGTAAACAGAAGTTTCCAGAGGCATTTTGTTATTTAAGTGCCATTTACCTTTGTTAAAATTGGCCCTCACAAAGCATGCCTAACTTGACAGTTGCCGATGAAAATAGTGCTTGTCTATGTGTACTTAAAGGCTCATGTGCCTGAGCTATCATATGATGAATTTTAGCTATACTTAGAAGGAAACCAATGCTGGCTTTCACCCTTGAAGAACTTTATTTTGATGTGTGACCTCGCTGGCCTTTTCTCGTTCTTGGTAATGTCCTATTTTCATAGCAGTCAGTGTTCAGTGTGATGGCAGCAGGTAAGAAGCCTACCGAAATCTGTGTATGTCCTCAGATAACTGAGGAGAGCTTTCATCTTTTTTTGTATTCTTTTTTCCTATTTTAATGTGCTGTAAAATAATTAATATATAGCAAAAATAATTGCTTGAATTGTAATTTTCAGTTACATACATAAATATAGTTTATTTAAGTCAGAGCTTTAAAATCATAATTTGTACACAGTGTTCAAGATTTCTGTTCTTAAGGTTTCTCTTCCACAAACTTTACCTTAGCATTGTTTGCCTGATATTTCTTCTTTCTTCTCTTTAAATTTTTCTGGTGAAGCAGGTATCCTTTTACTGTGTTGGAAAAGTTGTTATCCTGTTTACAAGCTGGTATTTCATACTGGTAATCCTTTACTGATAGAGGTAAACTGTAGCAGTTTTTGTACTCTGTACTTTTGTAGTCTCTGAAAATCAGATTGTGTTTTTCTCAACAAGGTTTTTTCTCCAGCTTAAGTGATTGCGGAGAGCTTCCACCTTGGTGAGGTGCTTTCAGGAGCCCTGCTCTCTGAAAGTGGAACTGCTTTTCTGAGTAGGGAAATGTAGAAAATTTCTAAACACTGTGCAATCTAATTTCTTAGTCTTTTATTTACTGTATTGCTTAATGGCACAGCATGCAATATGCCCTATATGTTAAGTATGTATGCATAAGATACGTAATGGCATTTGGAAATAGGGAATGAAAAATGAAATGTTTACTTAAGGAAATTTTTGCCCAGTTTACACCTTTTCTGCTTTTGAAACTTCACTGCAGACTAACACCAGCATGCTGCCTTCGTTTTTGTTCATTTTCTTGGCAACGTTTTGCTACTGGACGTACATTGTCAGAAACAAAGCGCAAAACATGGATTAATAATTAGCACTAAATGTGTCAACAGAAGTTCAGTTGTAACCTCTGTGCTTGCTTCTGCTATTGTATTGTGGGGGGAAAAAAAAAAAAGTTATTCCAGTACAGCAGAGAGGAGCAAAGGGTAAAAGTTATTATTTCCTCATATGCTGATTACATAGCTTTAGAAAATTAAGAAATTAAAAGTAGGAGGAAGAAAAGTATTTGCAAAGGTCTTTAATCCTAACATGCTGTGCTGCCTTGCAACATTTTTGGCTGTCTCTTCTCTTCCCTCTCAGTAAAAATGTATAGAACTGTAAAAATTCTCATCGCTTTCTTTTTGGCACTGGACCTGTTCAGAGGAATGGGAGCAGGTGAAAATTAGGGCTGGTTAACCCCAGAAAAAATGCATGTATCCTTGGGGACAGAAATAATGACTCCTCCAAGTAATTCCTCCAAATAAGAAGTATAGGAGGGAAAGAGCTTTGGCATATCTAAGAACAAAGCCAGGGAGAGAACCTCTGCTGTGATACCCTTCTCCTATAAAAACATTTCTCAAGATTTAAAGTCAGTAAAAGATTATCTGTATTGCTAAAAAAGGGCATTTTTAGGCTTTGTAGGGAAATTGCACTGGCTGCAGAAGAGACCTTTACATTCTCCTCTGATCCAGAAAACTAGAACCTAAATCTTAAAAAACTTCCACGTTTTAACTGACTGGGACAAACCTTGTTCAAATTACGCTGCTCTGTTCTTGTTTATGCATGGAGTGAGGGAAGAGGGGGCAGGGATAAAGAAGTTGTATATTTTCTGGTTTGCATTTCTTCCAAGAAGACAGATGGATCTGCTTTTAGCTCTGCTTTGGTTCGTTTGCTGTAGCTGGGTGTTTATCACCCATTCATGGGCAGTGGGGCAGGGGACAGCTCGACGTACGTCTTAGCTTCCTGGAGAAGTGGGATGTGGATGGGAATAATCTCAACAAAGAAAGTGCCCCTTTGCTAGGGCGTTGGTGGTGTAGTTTGAGGAGGGCATTCATAATTGTGCGGTGGCTTATTTTGCTCTCCAGATAATGGGAGTGAATATGACAGCCATTCTTTTGTTACTAAGAACATCTGATTTAGTTTTAGTTTTATACATGCCACATAGTTTCCTGCCTAGGAGTGGCCTTCGGCAAAGAAACACATGAATCACATTGAAGATGCATTGTTTCATTGACAGTCCTGCTGTGTTGCTCTTCAGAAGATTAAGTTCTTGTATTGCTTTTTTCCCCCAGAATTTGGTTAGTGGTGAAAGACGCACTGCCATCTATTTATGTCTGTGTGCTCATAGAGTGACTGATAGGGATACATCTTATTTTGCTATTTCTTTATTAATGTGCTGCTATCCAGTAATAAATCAACCAAAAAGATTTGAAAGGTAACATGTTTATGGATCTCTATAGAAAGGTGTAGTTTTTGTGGTTGTACTGGCCTTGATCCAGACCCTCCTGGATGCAGTCCTGAGTGATGTGCTCTAGGCGTTCCTGCTTTAGCAGGGGAGTTGGACCAGATAATCTCTAGAGGTCCCTTCCAACTCTGACAATTCCATGATCCACTGTCTCAGGGTTATAGGAAGGTGACTTTCAGATCCATATGTCACTTGGGGAATTACAAGTTTGATTCTAGCTTGACATCTGCTGTTAAGATGTAGATAGCCCCTTGTCGGTCGAGCGTGTCTGCTGGTATCAGTGCTGAGGTGTAGTTTTGGCTGACAGACAATCTGAAGGAAGGCCGAGTTTGTTGGGATGTGACTGAGGGGTGCCGAAGTGGGTTTCGGAGCTGTGAGCCTTGGTGCTGTGTCTGGCAGTGGTACTACACCACGTGTCCCAGCAGCTGGACACCCCCTTGCTGGCGAGCATCTCTCCTTCCCGGCACCCTGTGGCAGAGCGGCGTGGGGCTCCTGCCAGCAACAAGATGCAGGGTTTTAGACTGGAATTTGTATGTGAGAGGCACAATTCACTGAGTTTTAATGCCTGGCTCCCTAAGCTGAAAAGTTCTTGCCGCACCCGCGTGTGCACTGGTGCCCTCAGAACTTGCCACTGTATAGCTGTTTGGAAAAGAAGTGGGGCATGACCATGAGAAGATGCTTTGAATAATTAGTACAAGTGTTAGCTCACCCTCTCACTGAGGAGGAGGAAGACAGGTTATGCGAACTCTGTGCTGACTTAAATTACTGGGATAAAATAACAAAGTCCCTGAGCGTTAGGAACAGGTTGTTTTTATGTTGGTGTGACTAGCCGGCAGAGAGCAACACCCCCAGTGAGGGACAAGTGCCTTGCCCCAACTTGTGGTCCCCTCCTTTGGGTGGGTAGGTTCTCTGCAGGTGGCCACATGCAGTGAGATGTTTTTGGCCGCACACGAGGCAGAGGCAATGCCACACTTGCAGAAAGCTGACAGGTCTTTCTCCGTGGGCTGCTGAGTGGGAAGAGCTTGGAGATACCCAGCTAGCCTGACTCCGCTGCAGGTGCTACCAGACGGTCACCGGTTGGTTCATGACAGCCCCAGGTCAAAATGTTAGTTGGGTTTGGTGACTCTTTGCATGCTGAGTAAGAAGAGGTCATCTTGCGTGTAGTGGGGTGGCTGGCAGGCTTTTGCTACCCTGAAATCCCGTGCCCCTCCTGCCAGAGTATTCAGGCTTGCAGTCTGCAGGCTGTGGTGTGGAGATGGTGGCTGTGGAGGAGGGACCAGAGAAGCCTGCTTGCACTTGGGGTGAACGCAAAAAGCCTCAGAGAGATGGTCCATGGCCAGAGGAGGAGGCAAGAAAGATTGTACACACATGCTGGCTGTTCCTGAGGGATGCTGTGTGATGGGGTGGGAGGGGAAACCAGCCTGGAGGATGTCTCGCGTGTGTTCCCTGGGCAAGCTGAAGGTGTTCCTTCCTGGCCTCACTGCAATGGAAAAGCTGAGGGGGTTGGGGTCCCCCTGCGTTTCCAAAGGGCCACGGCAACTTAAAGAGAAATGGGCCCATGTTAATATTGAGGTTGCAGATGCAGTCTATAGCACTCAGTAGTGATGGATGTTAGCGGTGTGGGCTGTAGCGTCGCATGGAGAGTAGGACTCTACAGTCTTCTGTTGTCAGGTGTGATAGAGGAAAAGTGAGAGGCTGGCTCTTGCAATATTGCTTCCTTGCTCCTACATTTTTCCATTTTCACTGTGGAAAAAGCCTATAATTTCTCTGTTCCTGTAGGTAAGGAGTGGTTGGTACTGGAGTCCACCATGCCTTTAATAGTAGGGAAAAAGGAAAAGAACTACCGGGATTTGGGTCTTGTCTGGGGGCAGGAAGCAGCATCCGGGGCTGGACAAAGCTGTTGCTGGAGCTGTCTCACGTAAAAATACACCTTCAACAGCTAGACAAACGTCTTTGAACTTTTAACTGTCCCACAGCATCACGGTTGCAATGCATGCCACCTTTTGTTATAGCAGATTTATGGTTTCTCTGACTATGTATAGCATCTCAGATGTAAAACCAGAAGAGACAGACTGAGATTTGGCTGTCTGCCTCTAAATATGTTTCATGCTTGTGCCACTGCATATGAAATGTCATCAAAAACTAAATACTTAGCCACTTTTTAGAAGACTTAAATTTGTCTGTTTACCAGAGTTTGTGCCTTAAAATTCTTGCAGCTTGTCTTAGATGCAGAGTCTAAATGAGATCATAGTGCATTTCGTAAGCTGTTTATAACATCCTTGATCAGTTTATTCATCTCAGCCTTCAAGTTTATCTACCTTTAAATTCGCTTTAAATAAGTGAATTCGTTTCAAAGTATTGGGATCTGCAGATGTGCTTTTATGATTTCTATTCAACTTTTAATGTTTAAAGCCAAGAGAGTGAAAAGAATGCTGTGTTTTGTCTAGCTCCATTAAGTGAACAGATGTGATGGGTGGTTTATGTACATGCTGTAGAGGAGAAGGTGGAACTGTTTCTTGTGCCAGGCACGGTAGCTCTTTGGTTGTCAGCACTGGGAGGCCACAAGTATACTGCAGCTGGCATGCATGCATCATCCCCAAAATGTGTTTGTTCCTTTCCTAACGTAGTACCTGTTTTGGAAGCCTTTTCATTTGTTATTGGTGCGGGATTTGAGTTTTTGTCTCATGGAATGAAAGCACTGCTCAGCATACATGTTCTTTCATTTTCCTTTTGAAGAATGATCAGACTGAACTACTTCAAGCCATGGAAGTCTCAGCCCTCCTGCTTCTCCACAAGAAAAATGTGGATAGTCCAGATACATCCTTTGGGCTCCCTGTCACAGCAAGCATTACAACCCATAGCAGTATCATACTGGCCTGAATTCATGTACTTTCATGTGACTCATTATTCACTGGCATAAACCAAAGGGAGTGTCTTCTACATCACCCATTAGGAATTTCAGGTGTAAAAAAAAAAAAGTTGTTTTTTTCTACCCTTGCTTGTGTTTCTTTTCTAGTTGATTTTTTTTACTCTAATCTAAACAGAATTGGTTTCTCAGTTACAAAATTATGCAGCCTTCAGAAGGTTGGGAAGGGTTTTTTTTTTGCTTTATAATGTAACGTGATGACAATGATGTTGTCAGGAATGATTTCCAGAAGAGATGGGTGGTCTGAGAACATTTGCAGGGTGCGGGGGCCCTGCAGCACTGTGTGATAGGTGTCATCTGAACATACCTGCCCATGTTCAGGTTCACAGCACGGCAGCAAAGATCACGCTCTTCCACATTAGACATGGGCCACCAAGTCCACAGACTGGACAAAACAGGAACATTTTATCCCAGTTCTATATAGATGGGGTGTCCTCTTTATCAGGAATAACAAAATCATGCCATCTGTGATGTACAGAATCCATACAAAGACTTCCTTGTACCAATGAATGCTGATCCTGATAGTGAGAAAACAGTGAGAGCTGCCACTCCTGGCTGACAGTGAGTCTGCTGGATCTTGGAGAACAGGTATGGTTACCTAAAGTCCATTAGGATGACCTCGTGTGTGACCTGATGTGCATTTGGGTACTTGGGAGAGCTGTGCCCAGCCTCTGACCTATACTAGGGAAAGCTGCTGGTGCTGCAAGTAACTTCTGTTTTGTTTTAACTCTTCACTTGCTTGACAAAAATTACTAAAACTGAGTTTTTCTTTCCCATGTATGACCTGGTTTTTAGAGCCAAGCTCAGTTATGCTAGAGTAAAGAAAAGTATTGAATGTACTTTACCCCATTTTGTAAGATTGGTCTTGCAGATAATTTTTTAGTAAGATGTTGTTCATGACGAGGGTCTTCAGCATGGCGAGAGTATATGAAGGAGTACAAACAGGGCAAGTAAAATGATCTGGGGATGGAGTTGCCCTATGAGCTGGGAGAGAAGATTGAGGTTTATAAAATCATGAAGGGTAAGCTGAATTTGCACTGATGCTCACCAAGTCCTGCAATGCAAGAATTTGGTGGCAGCCAGTAAAATCGGTAGGACATCAGTTTAAAACAAGAAAAAAGTATGCAGTGGACAGCCTGGGACTTCCTGCCCCATGAGGCAGTAGAAGCAGGCGGATGGCATCAGCAGGGTCAGAAAGGGGCTAGTCAAATTCCCAGGTTATGGGATATTAATATGTGGATATTAAAAGTAAGGATATACCTTTAGATATTACCAATCCAATCATTGCTGGTGGTGGGAAAACACAGAAGGAAGGACTCATCATCAGGAACATGTACTCTCCTTAAATGGTCTATCTTGTTGCCACTGTTGAAAACACGGTAGTCTAGATAGACCATTTGTCTGGCTCCACAGGGTGCATGTTATGCTTGTGTCTGCTGAGTAGTATTTTGAAATCCTCTCCCGTTGCTTGGTGCCAGCAAGTCAATGAGTGGCTTGTGGAGAACAGCTGATTTTTTTTCTGGATTCCCCCAGACCCACTTGGGGTACATCCATATGAAGGGAAACTAAATCCCAACAGCTGATGGTAGAGCATTGCTGTCATCGCTAACAAACATTGCAAAGCAATACTGGGGGAAATTCAGAAGATTGCTGGGTTATTTAGGGTAGCTAGAAGGATCCAGTGTCTTTGAAAGGTTTTAATTTATGTCCATTTTCTGAGGCATTTTCTGTACTGAAAACTGGCCAGTAACACCCAGATCTTGTGTAGGTGGCTTGGGAGAGTGAAGTAGAACCTTTGTAGAAGCTCAGCTCAGATGATGAGGAGGAGACCATTTTGAAGCATGCAGAAGAAAACCCCCCAGACCCTTATATTTCTGAACGTTGTACATCTGTACTTGCAGAAGTAACAAGGCAGGCAGATAGCTTAATGCAAGTCTGCTTAACATGGTGGGGAAGACAGTTTAGGACATCCCTATGAAAGTGACTAATGGTTAATTCCAACATAACTTGAGAATTAGAAGCTGGCATTGCAGTAGTTGGGAGTTTGTAGTTAAAAAGGAACAAAGCTCAGGTCTGATGTTTTTTATCAGTTGGGTCTGATTTTGGTTTTGTGGCAGAAGAGAAGCATGTGTCCTGGCTGGGAGCACTCCGACTGTTCTTTTCTCCATCTTGCTGACTCAGATCCCAGGGTTTCTGAGCCATCACTCTCTTCTCAACAGAGCTTAGCTCAGCTTTTGCCTGGAGCTCTGCTGTAAAGGGAGACCTTTTACAGGCCAATGCCATAAGTGGAGGGAGTGAGGAAGGCAGGCAGGTAAATTTATGCTGACCGTAGCCATATCTTGTTAATTAACTCGCCTGTGGAAAGGACTTACAAGGCTTCTTTTGCTCCCATCGTACTGCAGATCCTGCAGAAAAAAAACCCCATACTATAGTGAGAGGTGGCTGTTTTGGTTACCTGCTTAAATATAGTCCAAAATAAATTGTCTGTCTTATTGCATATAGTAAGAATTGTCTCTGGATCATCTCTTGATGGAGGAGGCTGCAGGAAACACTGATTGTAGGGAATTTTTACTTTTGCATTTTAGGGTGGCCTAGGCAAACAGCCTGTGCTAGTAATTTATTTTGTTCAGTTAGTGAGACTTAAGCAGGGTAGTTTTGCATAGTTTTGCTTGTGATTTGGATGCAACATCGAAGAGACGTTAGCTCTAGAAAGTATGTGAATGGGTCAATTGTTACGTGATTAAATAATTAAGTGAAATTTAAAATTGTTCACACTTTACCCTTATCTCAAAGTTGACTGCTCTGTATCTGACCTGAAAAAAATCCTCATATACCTGCATTCCTAAATTGTTTTTTAACTTCAATTATTTAAAAAAAAAGGGAATACAAAAAAACAACAAACCCCATGATTTCTCCCTTATAAACTTTGCCTCTCAATTTATAGTCAATTTATAGTTTGATAAACATATGGATAAGAAGAACAGAAACACAGTAGGGCTAAGATTGAAAAGAAAACAGCAGTGAGATACACAGTCATTCTCCCAGGGTAGATACCAATCACAGAGCAACTCCCCACATACTTTCTCTTTTGCCGTTGCTGCCTTCAGCCCTTGCTTCATTTAAATTGCATCTGGCATATTTGGTTGAGGGTATGAATTAGGTTGCAGACATTCCTGTTTCCTGTACAGCCGCACAAGTTTGGAAAGCGCTTGCCCCTCTGGCTGAGCAGGAGGAGGGATTTCCAGTGCCAGGTTCTTCTTGCAGCTAGAGAAATTACCATCCGTGTGTTTAGATGGGTTTTGCATGTATCTTGGCTGTTGTTTGCAAATGTTATCAGTACCTTGCAGAATGAAACTGGGCGAGTTCTACCGCTGGGACGACCCACATGTGAGAGGGAAGCGTCTGGCATAGGTCTTGTGGCACTGGTGTGTAACAGGAATGGAGCAGTACCAGTTCTTCCTCAAGTGTTGCATCTCGTGGATCGACTTGCTCCGTCAAACCCCTCTATCCCAGGCCTACTTAATCACCTCTTTGCACTTGCTGGACAGGATTGCAGAGCTGGTTTCCCTCCTGGGACCACCCTCTGACTGCATCCACCTGAACAACGGGAGCCAGTGCCTTTGTATCCTGCACGGCTCTGCCCAACAACACTCCCACTTCTTAGGCCAGATCTTAAGCAATAGCATCTTTGTGTCTCCATCACACTTGCCCTGTCAGTGGTTGAAGATATCTGCAGATCTGGAGCTTGTGTTGAGTGGTTTACGTGACCGTTTACTCTTAACAGTCTGTGTGCACCATGAGAAAAAGTTCTATGTCTATCTACTTAGCCTAAAGCCCCGTTGCCAGGGAAGCCAAGGCTTGTCTTCTTAAACCCCACAAACAAGTGTGCGTGCATCGTGATTTCCCACATATGACTGTGGCCCCTGGACAGGAGGACTTTCATAATTACTCCTCTAGGTTAAGAGCTGAGTTATATTTCTCTCCCAACTACAGTGTTGCCACCACGCCATGCTACAACTGCTCTTAGATCAAACCTCAACCGTTTTCTGTCTTAAGCCTCTCTTGCAAACATCAGACTAAAGAGGGAGCCTGGATTTTCTGCAAGATCTGTGCCTCTTGAGCGTACAGCTCTGTTGTGTGGACACCAGAACTGATGTACATATACTGAGATATTTGAGGTGCAGAAATACTGGCATAGGTGTAGGCGACCTGACAAAATGCAGCACAAAGAAGGAGCGAGGTTCCTGTCCCATGGGATTAGGACACAGGCTTTATGTTCTGCCTAAAGAATCACCATTCTGGAAAAACCTGTAAAAGCTGGGGTGTCGTGATATTTTGTAGAAACTGAGGATCATGCGTGTTTAAGGTTTCTGCTATTGAACCTCAGGGCAGAAGAGAGTTTGAATATCTAATTCAAAACACTTTAAACAACTGCTTCATTGAGCAATAACACTTCATATAGCTAGTCCCTGCTTGTTTGCATTCGCCCTAGGGTTTGTAAATCACAGCATTCACAGGCAGGCATGGGGTGAGCATGTAAAAACACATGGGCAGAAAGTTGAAGAGTGGGGAATAGAATATCTAAGCTCCTCTACTCATTTTCTTTTGTAAGATGTCTGTACTGGAGAACATGCTTTGCTGTAGAGCAGGCTAAATCATCCTCCTCTGTGTATTTCAGCTGGCCTTCGGTGTTGTCCTGCACCTTGCCCCCACAAGTTGCTTCTGTCCGAGTGCAGCTATTGGGGTGTGTGTTGCTGGGGAATCACATGTGGTACCTTTCTAAAAATGGTTCATGTATGTGTCGGTGCATTTCAGAAACTCAGTTCCTGATGTGTTGCTGTGGCGCAAAGCAGTACTCCTCCGTGAGTCTGATGAACTAAATCAGATTTTTTGCACACTTTAACAGCTGTTTAATAGGCAGGTTGTCAGCTGCAATTACATTTCATCTAAAAAAAATAAAAAAAGGAACCCAATTTACCTTAGGTAGCAAATTATTTGCCACTATATTTTTCTCTTTTTATTTTTCTTTTCTCCTACCTGTTGGACTGAATTTGCTTCCTAAATATTTTTATTAATGCTCATTTCAGCTCAGAAGCATCATTGTTTTAACTAAAGGTGAGTTTGTTTCTTCATGGAGGTACTTAAACCTGCACGGTTTTGAAACCAATAGAAGTGTACCTAGAAGGGAGTTTGTAGCAGGTCAATTACATCTCTTTAAGCCACAATAACATGTAGACCTGAGGCCCTGTTTTGGCTTTCGGCAGTGTCTTGTCAATTCTTACCACAGTTGCATTTGCTTCTCACTACTAGAAAGCTCTCCTCGTGTATGCCTGTGATGGTACTAGTGTTTTTGAGAGCGACAGGATGAAGCTTAACAGATTTTACTACCCATGTTTGGGTGTGTGTTCTCACATCCTCCCTGGTCACCAGCGTGAGCAGCGGTGCAGCTGGTGGTGTGACCTGAGCAAGCCCAGGCAACCCATAACATCCAGCCCTGCAGAAGGGCCAGGACAGGACCCTGGGGGACTTTGGCCAGATGGATGCAAATCTCGTGTCAGGTTTCCTGAGCGACTTCCCTTGACCTTTCTTTGCTTCTAGTGGGACAGGAGGCCGCAGACTGGCAGAACACGGAGTTGCCTGAGTTAGGCAGTGCGTGTGTTTTACTGTGCTTCATTGGTTGGGTTCACGGTGGTGCAAAACTCTGCTGCAGCAGCGTACCATAAACATACATAGTGGAAGCAGGGGAGCATGACTGCTACAGTGACAGTGAGAAGCAGAGAGCTGTGCTGAGCAAATTAGGAGTGGGTGAATTGATTCAGCCCTGTTTACCCTTGGGGGTGCTGCTGGTGGAGTCCGAAAGTGCAGCCTGTCCTGAGACAGCGCCTGTCCTGGGAAACTTAACACGGAGATATGTGACAATTTTTGAGTAGGCATCTCTTGTGACTCAGTAAAAATTGCCTTTCTTGAACTTAAAGCATAACTTTGCATCCTGATGGCAATGCCAGAGATGTGAGCGATGTTTTAAAACTTCTCCTTTTGAAAGAAAGCAGTTAATATTTTCCTAAAAGCTCATAGATTTCAAACTTCAGTCTTGGCTGCAAACTCAGCCAGCAACATGCTTTTCTTTTTTTTTTTTTTTTTTTTTTTTTTTTTTTTTTTTTTTTTTTTTTTTAAAAAAAAAAAAAAAAAAAAAAAAAAAAAAAAAAAAAAAAAAAAAAAAAAGTTCTAGGAAAAATATTAAACCC
>NW_015094508.1:2047691-2067212 GCF_001431845.1 Calidris pugnax
ATTTTTCTTTTATTTTAAGATTTTGAACTGATGCATTTTTAGAGGCCAATGTTTAATATTTTTTTTTTTTTTTTTTTTTTTTTTTTTTTTTTGCCATGCTTCATTGTTTCAGAAATCTGATAATTATTGTTATGCCTGGAATCTTGTGATGGGCCTCTCTGCGTCATGGTCTGTGTTGGATGCCTGCTTTATTTTGTTGTTTGTAGCCTTTTGCTAGTACAGTCTTTACGACAGCTTCATGTCCTGCCCTCTGTCGAACAAGAGATCATAAATTTAAGAGTATATGGCAGAGCTTGGCGAGGAGGAGGAGTTGCAATGGAGGTCTTTCTGCATTCTTGGAAAATTGATGTCAGGATTGTACTGAAAAATGAAGTGATTTGTGCTTGTGTTCCTTGGAGGGGCAATCTAAGTGGTATTAGCCTGTGTGATGTAGCTGCACCAGTTATAAGAGCCAGCCTCCCTATCAGTTGTTATACCTTTGACTCAGGTTCACATGGTGTTTGCACTAATTCATTTCTGGATTTTCTTTTCCTTTGCTAATCTGCTTAGCTTTTAAACATTTCCACACATGTACTGTCAGATCCAAATCAAATATAATTGGAAAAATGTGACTGGTTTGTTGAGGAGCTGTCAGCTTAAGTCAGACTGGGTCGATGAAGCAGCGTGTTCTTCATCCAGCTAAGCTCCACCTATCTGAGTCAACAAAATGAAATGCTGTTTGGATTGTAGAAAACCTGAAGCAGAGCCATGAGGACACATCTGCAGCCCCGGATTAAGTCAGATCTGTTGCTGTGAGGATGCACGTAGTGATCAGGCTGCTCCCATGGTGGTGGGCAGGGAAGGAGGAGCAGGAGCCCTGTTGCAGAGCCAGCAAGGCTGGCTTTGCAGAGCCAGCTAGCAGCCAGCGAGCCACAAAACTGCTGCAGGTTTTCCTTCTGCCTCTCACTTGGCTCGGCAGCCACCCGCCCAGGGCAACAGTGCCCTTTTTCTGTACCTGCAGCCTGAGCTGCAGGCAAGCACTTCTCGGTTGAATCTGCCACATGTGGGTTGAAAGAAAACCTCACACCCAGCAAACCTGTCACTGCCGGGACCTGCAGGGGACAGGTCTCGCAGTCAGCCGTGCACTGTCCGTGCCAGCTCTGGTCCCCCCACCCCGCAGGCTTCCACACAGTCACCGGGTTTCTCAGGCGATGGGGATGCACGTATTTGCTTTGGCTGCATCTGCGGTGGGGTCCTCCTGCCCTCCTCACCTCCCTGGGGGGCCTGGGAGCTCAGAAATTGCAACTGGTCCCCCACTTGCTGGTATGTTTCTTCTGTAGGTGCTCTTCTCCTGAAAATCTTCTAACCCTGCCTACATAAACCTTTGGGGAGTCTAAAACGTACACAGGTGCTCGTGAACGTGAGGAAGCTGCTGTGGTACAAGGGAGGCTAGGGACAAACCGCAAAAAAGCTTCAGGCAGACCAAAAAAACCCAGGCCAGTTCAGCTGGTTGCATCCTCACTGAGGGCAGATGCAGAGCAGCGGTCCTCTTTGGAAGCTGTCAGAGTGACACAATTCAACTCCAGACGCCAGGGCAGCGGTGGGATTTGTGATAGCTGGGATGCTGATTAAGAGGCGTGCATTTACTGCTGTGGTGAAGTTTGCACTGAAGATGAGACTGTAAACACTCATAAATGCCAACTGTTTAATGTACCTGACTTCTTAAAACTGCACGTTTTTAACTGCCTTTTTCTTGTCTGTTTCAGGTTGCATGTCTGGTTGGACTTGATGCATGGCATTTGCATGACACCTAACAGCCTAGCTCTGGATGTGTCACTGAGCAAACATGGCCTACCCAGCAAATACTAACAGCAGTACTACAGGTAACTAATCGGGAACGCTTTTCTCCCTTCGGATTATAAATTTATTTTTTTAAAACTTTTTCTTTTTTTTCTTAAATTGTGGAAGCAGCAGAAAAGGGGAGTAGCAGCAACTAAAACTAAATACTGAAACTAATTTCCTGGTAGATCAGAGCCTGTCTGTTCCCCACGATAATCTTTTAAAGTGTGGAAAGTTGTTTGCAAAGATGTAGGGGCTGGCAGTCAGTGGTTCAGCGTGCAGTGCTCTTGGCTTTCAGGGACCTACGCTGGCTTACGCTGGACTCCGAGAGGCCTAGGGGTTTGCTGCAAAAAGTCATGTGGTTGTTATCCTGTGTCTGTAATTAACTTGGGAGATTAACCAGCTCTTACGCATTGAATCCTCAGCCCTTCCTGGTCAGGCTGATTTTTGTTTCTTGCTGCTCAGCAAAACATAAAAGCATTTCTCAAGCAACGTCAAGAGGAGGTGTTCAGTTCATTTCACTTTTTCGTTATTTTAAGAAGGTCCCAAGGTGTCTGTTTTGGTTGGGTGATACTCTTTGAAATAGATTGCTTGGCACGTTCAAAGGTTGCTGAGGAGGGCTGACGGGTCAGGAGGGGGCAGAGATTGCAGAACAATTGATAACAGCACAGCAGCAGTGTTCCTCCTGCAGTTGTGTCAATATTTTCCTGTTCTCCTGATCACTGCACAAACATAGCTTTAGCCCACTAGAGCTGAGGCTGCTACAGTGGGATTATATGGAAAATTTCAAGTGCACGGCGGGAACTTGTGGGTGCTCTTTTGAGACCTCCTAATGTAGGTATGAAGGGAAATGGATTTATCAATGAAGGCTGGGGTGGCTGTGAGCACTTTGAATATCCTGGGAAGGAACATTAAATACATTTTTTGTTATGTATGTAAATAGAAATTTCAGGGCCTTTTTTTTCCCCCCCTAAGGTTCATGCATTTGTATTCAAACGCTACTCGCTAGATCACGACACGCGCGTATTGAGAATTGGCTTATCTGGTGGGTTTTAGCACCAACCTGTTTTGAAAGTATGTTCTGGTATGGAAGCAAATCCTGAATTACTCACTGTGCTCACTGTTGAATTGTACTAATTAGTGCAGGGATTAAAACATTTTGTGTGCAGGAAATTAGAAATATGGAATGTCATTATCTGCATTTTATGCAAAAGAAGCAGTTTTTTTAAAGGCTAGTGGAAGTTATATGAAAACATTGGAGTTACTTCTAAATGTTGATGATTTAAGGCTAAATTTACCAACGTCATTAAATCCGGAGACTGCTGAAAAGGATATTCATCCCCCCTCCCCTTTTACCCAATTAAAAGTATAGTTTCTAAGGAAGAAACTATATCCTTTTGTAACCTTTTCTAATCCTTTTGAGAAGGTGAACTTCAAAACGTCTGCTGTGTGACTTAACTGTCGCTGTTTACTGCCTAAACCCCCCACTTAACTTGACTTTTTTTAGTAATATGCTTTTAACTTAAGTCATGCAGAACAATTCCCTCTGCTTACAAGGAACGAAAAATTGTGCATGGACTGGTAGGTTTACTAATCCCCCACCCGTCCTAGAATTGTCTATTGAAAAAGTTGATAAGCCAGCATGTAAGTCTAAAAGAACTTTTACTGGGGATGTGTTAATGCAAGATGAAGTTTTAGTTTCAGGATTGTTATGCAAACAACGCTCCTTGCAGGGTAGAAGCTGTTTGTTCCTTTATTCGTAGAAAGACGCTATAATGAATTGCGAGTATTTAATTCAAAACTAAATTGGACAACATTTTGCAGAGACTGTCAGGACTTGTTGGCTTTGCAAAGCCTTGAGGCCGGCGTTCTAACATGCAGCTACGTACACCCGTGTCTCCAAATCCCCAGCAGTTCATAATGGACAGGGTATTGGACTGCAAATACCTGTGATTTGTTATCCTGCCGTGCTGCCTGGGAGAGCATGCCTTTGGATGAGCAGGAACTGATTTGGGCGTTGGAGGTATTGGAGCAAGTTTCTTAATTGCACGGAGCTCTAAGAGTGGAAAGACAAACTTCAGGGGTGGTGTTTTCTGCACCCTCTGAATCAATCAGCAACAGGAAAAAGAACTAGAAAGACTTGTTGCGGACTACTAAGCTGCGTTTATGTTACTTGAATATTTTGGCAAGTTTGACCACATATTCAGCTGCATTCAAGAACAAGGTGACTAAGGAGAGCAGTGGTTTGCTTTGGTTAACTCGAGAATGTGAGTACTTGCACTTGTTAAATGGTTATGCCTATGTGCCATTTCAGTCATTTTTTTTCAGTATACGAGGCTGTATGGACTATTGCTGCTGCAGATAAAATCTGTAGAGGAATGCTTGAATTTGGAACTTGTTTCCAGGAAAGGATTAAGCTATTTTGCATTCGTATAGAGATTATATTTTTAAGGATGTTTATGGGAAGTACATTTGCTGTAAATATTTTCAGTGAGTGTGTATGTGAGATAAGCTACAAAGCAAGTGATGACTTTATCACAAAACCACCTATCATAAATTTCTCTGCCTCTTGCATAGCTCTGTAAAGACCTGAACTTTAAATGTGGCGAATAAATAACAGATTGTGATTTAGACTTCAGGACTGTTTGTCAATAGTTTTGTTTGCTGCTGACAGAAGTTTTATCACTCCATTCCTGGCTTCATTGCAGAGGCGTTGTGGTGAACTGTACTTCTGTGAGCTGCAAGATTATTTGTTCAAACTTTGAACAAAGCAAAACTTTATCCGTTTTGGAAGTTGGTTTAGCCACTTGGTTCTGATTTTGGACTAGGCTCTGTCAAAGCTGTGTCATCTGCTCAGCAAATAGCTGAAGACTGGTGATAGATAAATTTGTGCTTGCCAAAAAATTAGGATTATTTTATTGGTTGGGTGGTGGGTAGTCACAACTGTTGGCTGTGTTGAGCTGGTGAGTTTACTGCTCAGCCGGGTAAGCTTCGCAGGGTGAAGGAGTGCAGTGGAAGTCCAGGGCGCCTCACACACTCCTCCAAGGAGCTGCAGCAGGAGCTGGGAATTGCCCTGAGTCTGTGGGGAGCCACTGGGAGGCTGGACTTGTTTTGGTGCATGGTACAAATTAATTTCTCTTTGCACAGTTCAAGGGGGAGTTAAAAAAAAAAAAAAAAAAGCTGATTGTTTCTCGAAATAGTATTAGTGTCTTCATTAACGGCTGGGTGAAACTTCCAGTAATTGTTAGCTTCTGTGCTTGCTAGAACTGATGCATAAATCATTTACTTAATAAGGCTCTGCAAACATTTCTGTAGTGATATCTGTAGAAAGGTCCTCCAGTCAGCTACAATGAAGAACGATGCACACCAGCATAAAACTTACCAGGCAGTTCAGAAATGCTTCTGGCTGGATTTTAATTCCTTTCACTAATACCTGATTAGCTGAAACTTTGTTTTCAAAACAAATGTTCTGAAAGGCACTGAATGTTGTGAAATTCCAGTCCAAATCCATTTATTCTGATGTAGAAAACAAGGAAGCAGCAAAACAAACACAGAAGACTGATTAAAAAGAATTAAAAACTCTGGTTGTTTCTAACCATAATGAAAACATCTGTTTTATTTAAATTCCCTGAGCACCTCATGCTCTGTGTCCAGAGACCACGGAATTGTCAGTCATCTCTTTAAGAGGGACATAAAAAAGCATTTTAACGGAAGAAAAGCTTTTCCAGTTTTCCCGAGTAGGACGGGCTGCAGGGGTCAGTATAGCAAGGCTGTTGCACAAACCCTTTCTTTGCTGTTGTTTTCTGTACAGGGTATCTGAGATTGCCCTGATCCTTCCTCTTTTCTCCCTTCTGTCTGCACCTTGCCCCTTGCTCTTGTTTAAGTGTGTTTCTATGCCTTCCCATCTCACTTTTAACATGCTTCTACACACAGGAGTAGGTGGAACGATTTCCCTGGTGTGTTTAACTCAACACTATGCTTTACTTCCTTCAGATTCCTACAGACTTCTTAAAGCGGTGGCCTCAAAGCCACTCACCGTCGTTTTTATTGTTGGTCTCTTTGCACTTGTAAAGCAAGGAACTGCTGCTGCAAATAGCCAGCGTGCAGGCATCAGGTGTCTTTGCTCCTGGTTTACTCCCTTGACTTTCAGCCTCCCGGGGATGGGGAGATGTCACCCCCAGGAGGTCTGGGCATCCCCCTCTGCTCTGGAGAGCACCTGCACCAGGGACTGCAGGACCACGGGTGATTTGGCGACAGATAGAAACCGTGTTGGAGCATTTGACACCCCTGCAGCAACTTGGTGTCCCTCTCGTTATTTTTCAGATGCGCAGTTACTCTGCAGCACTCTGTTGGCCTCTGGTTAGATTTTCTTTGTATCTGAGCAGTTTTCTTGACTCCTAAAAGTTACAACTATGCATCAGTTAGTCGGAGGATGAGGCCATTACAATCATAGAATCATAGAATGGTTTGGGTTGCAAGGGACCTTAAAAGATCGCCTAGTTCCACCCCCCCTGCCATGGGCAGGGACACCTCCCACTAGAGCAGGTTGCTCAAAGCCCCATCCAGCCTGGCCTTGAACACCTCCAGGGATGGGGCATCCATGACCTCCCTGGGCAACCTGTTCCAGTGCTTCACCACCCTCACAGTAAAGAATTTCTTCCTAATATCTAATCTAAATCTCCCCTCTTTCAGTTTAAGACTATTACCCCTTGTCCTGTCGCTGCACTCCCGGATAAAGAGTCTCTCCCCATCTCTCCTGTAGGCCCCTTTTAGGTACTGGAAGGCTGCTATAAGGTCTCCCTGGAGATTTCTCCAGGCTGAACAGCCCCAACTCTCTCAGCCTGTCTTCATAGGAGAGGTGCTCCAGCCCTCTGAGCGTCTTCATGGGCCTCCTCTGGACCCGCTCCAACAGGTCCATGTCCTTCTTATGTTGGGGGCTCCAGAGCTGGACACAGTACTCCAGGTAGGCTCTCATGGGAGCTGAGCAGTGGGACAGAATCACCTCCCTTGACCTGTTGGCCAAGCTTCTTTTTTTTACAAGAGGCTGTTGCCTGAATTAATGTTGGTTTAGATATTAACGTAAGCGTGACTCAAAGGCCAAATGTTTAATAAATGTGTTTTCCATCTGCTGGTATATAAATGTTTAAGCAACTGTTCTAAGGTATTATGAAAACCTCTGTTTTCTGACTTGTTAACCCTTTTTATCGAAGCCAATAAATAGAACACATATTTGCTTAAAGCAAATGTTTTTATCATACACATCCTCTGCATTGATTTGTAACAACTCTTACCAAAGATTTGTAGACACACTTTCCTTTCAGTTATTGGATTATTTGAGTCAGCCTCTTCTATGATTTTATTTTCCTGGTGCATATAATCTCAGGCAATATGCATAGTTTTGCATGGTTTCCAGCCTAATGACCTGAAGTGTAGGCTAAGAAGAAAGTGCTGTGTGCCAGAGCATTATCTCTATTACTGATTTTAGCAGAACATCCAACACTTTTCATTACAGGCCCCCAGTCAATTAATGGGAACTTACAGACGTGAAGAAGTTAGCAACTGGCAGTGTTTGATAGGTAGGTAGTAAGTCCATCCAAGAGAGCCTTTAGTCCTGAGAACTTCGGGTGCCTGTCACAAGAGCCTGGCTAACGGCCATTCTCTGCTGCTTTCCTGTAGGGTAGCTGTCCCCGAGGTATCATTGAGGTCCTACTGACACCTGGGGCTCTGAGCTCAGCAGCCTTAAGTGCACTGAGTTTGCTTAGCTTAGCTGATGCAAATGGCCAGGGTTCAGGTGAGTTTGTATTTTTATCAAATCTGCTGTGCCAGCAATTTGGTAATTTGGTTGAGTCAGAGGGATGTGCGATGAGAGGCTGTTTAAGCTGGGCTTGCCTCCTGTACCATGCTCCTGCTCTGAGCCTGCATTCGGTAGCTGTCAGGGTGGATGGGGACGGGTGTGCTTTGGCAGCTGGTGGGAGACTCTTGCCATTGGGAGAGCCTGCTGAACTGCCATGTCGTCTTGTGCTTTCTGGATGAGCAGACAGCATGCAGGGCTGTCACTGGGATCCTGCTCCTGCCTCACCCACAAGGGATCTAGTGAGTCACTCTGGTGGTGCCCAGTATTTAAAAAACAAGCTAGGGTGGGACCTGAAATCTGTGGGGTGAAGGATGATTGAGCCTCCAGTGATTTCACATCAGCTCTATCATAAGGCATATCAAAATTTCCATCAGTATGCTGTGGTACGCTCACTGATGCCAGATCTGCCTTAAGGACAGATGGCTGGAGAATGGAGCACATGATCTCACAGCCAATGCCAGCTTTCTACTTGAATGAATACTAGTTTCTTCTGCAATTGCTAGTTGATACCTTGTAATCCAAGGGTCCATGAAGGCTTGAAAAAACGTTGACTTGCATTTGCCCAACCTAGAGGCCGCCATCAGGCTGCAGAGGATAGGGGATCATGTATCTTCTACACAAGGCTTGTTGCCCTTCAGGCTTGATTTTGGAATCCGCTGGAAATGGAAGGAGCAGGAAAGACTTAGAAAGGATGTAGTAAATACAATGTCATTAGGAGCTGAGGGCATAGCAGTCTGGTCCAGGTAGCCCAGTCCTTAAAAATGGAAATTGGATGTGGTGGGAAACAGATGGCCTGAGACACAAAGCCATATAAGATTCTGGTGCTTTGCAGAAGGACAAAGCCTGTGAGAAAAGGAACAGGGTTAGTCGCTCTGTCTTTTGTTCAAAGATTTACTGCAGTTGTGTTTTATCTGGATTATCTTCTGCAGCTGCCCAGAAGCTTACATCTCACCTAGCCAGAGGACTGTGTTCACTCCCCTCTGGCGCAGGCTCGCTCCTGGAGCAACGCAAGCTTTCCTTGTCTGAGCTGTTGAGATGCACTTGCCTGGGCAGCATCTGGACCTTCTCATGTGGCCTGCTGCTGCTTGCTCCCTGTGGAAATACGTACCCTCTACACCCTCAGAGGCAGCTGGGGGTGCTGATCTTCTCTGTTAACTAGGGACCAAACAGGCGTGCCTTGCTGCTTATGGTGCCCTGCAACCTCACTGACCTGATGGCCCTTCACAGTGATAAAAGCCCGTAGGTCTTGTGGTGGAAGTGAGTGCTTTGTGCCCATGGGGAGGAGCAGCCTGTGGGGCTGGGTGAGGGGCCAGCACTGGTCCTGGGGCAGGCACGTGTCACTGGAGAAACAGCAAGAATAAACTTTTCCCAGGCTTGAAAAGTTATTCTCTTTGCATCTTCTTCCTTCGCCCCCACTCTCAATATACACAAATCGGCAAATCTTTCTGTAGCCATTTTAACCCAAAAGAGTGTATTTTTCCCCAAAATTGTTTTCCAGTATTCTTTACTCCCTTCCCAGGCTCTGCAGAAAGCAGCTTATGAATAATGCGTACAAATCTCCTCCCTGTGGGAAGAGAGGGGATTTTGTTGCCTGTAAAAGGATACAGTCCCCCAGGGAAAAGGCTTGGATGGAAATAGCCTGATTACAGCTGGTTGTCTTCTGTTCCTGAACACTGAGTGCCTGCCTTTAGACGTTTTCCTTGCAGAAGGGTTACTACTGGAGCAGAAGTCCTTGGGAAGCTTCTTGTAATGGCCACCTCCCTCCTCCCCCCCCTTTCATGCCATTTGTAAGGCTTTGGACTAGAGATGACAGAAGGGCAGCCCTTCCCGTATCACGTTTTCACAGCAGTTTTAGGGGCTGAGGGAGCGCTTGGGCTGCCCACGTTGGCATTGCTACCGTATTTCCATTTCCTTCCTCTGGAAACTCGACTCCCCTTGGTGGCAGAGTACAGATTCCTGCCAGGGTGTCCCCGTGTGACCAGCTTCGGGACAGAAGTGTGCTTGTGGTCATCCTCCCCTTTCTTTCTCCCATCCCCGCCTCTGATTTCAGCCGGAAATCGCATTTACCATATTGGCTGAAAGCGATGGCTGACCTCCGCTGGGGGATGCATATCGCCGCTTGCAGTGTCTGGGGATTAGCAGATCAACCAGGTCCAAACAGATGCCTCCCCCGTCTCTGTGACTCTTTAAAACTCTTCACAGCATGTACTCAGTCTGAGTTAGGTACAGTCATCTGAGATTTTTCTTCACCTGGCTCTCCATACAGACTTTGATAAAACTAAGTGCCTAGATGCTTGGACAGGTAGGTGAGTGTGAGATCCTACCATATTCTTTAATGCTTTTGGTCCATCCTTCTCCACTTGCAAAGCCTTCTTCCCTGTAAAAGTAGGTAATGTGACCCTTACCCCTTCCCACAGCCCATCCCTTTTTATTGCTCAGTTTCCCCTCCCTAGTTACCTCAAGGTATAATAAGTGTTTTATATAATTGTCTTCCCTTTTTTTATTAATATATTCCTGTATGTTTTTTCTTTATAACAATATGTTGCTTTTCTTCATCACACAGGACCTGTCTGTGATATTTCTGTATTGCTCTTCGGTATTTGTTTGAAAGTAGGAGAGGGAAGGATAGAGAGAGGGGGTGGAAGCTGCTTTTAATAGCTGGGTTTGAAGGTTTGGTCAGATTAGGGTGAGGATCAAATTAACTGATAATTGGGAACAGATTGTTCTCCCTATGTAAACCAGACATCACTGGTCGGGAGTTGTCTCTTATTGCTGAGGGGCATGTTTGTTGATGTACTCCTAGCCCCTTCCCTACCCTCTCTTCACTCAGCTAACCCCTCTGCCTGCAGCACCATCGTATGGGTTGCAGAAGATGTAATAATAAAAACACTTGTGCAACTGAGCTGCTGTTACTGGAATTTCAGGTCTAATCCTAGCAAGCAGGTCAAGTTTTAACACTTCATATACACTGCTCAATAAATCTAAAGTGTGCAGTTTTCACAAAAATAAAAAGTGAAAGAAAACAAAAAAAATGCATGGTTGTGGTTGAAGAAGTGGACTGACATTTGCATATGATAGAAGAACAAAGACAAGAGCAGAGCAGTCATGTTTTAAGGGATTATGAGGTTCAACAGGGTTTTTTCACTTCAAGAAGTCCATGGCTAAGCTCTTTCTCCCCCCTTTCTCCCTCCCTCCAGCACAAATTGTGATTCTTAAATTTCAGATATGCTTTTCCATATATTAAGTTAAAAGGTTAAAAAAAAAAATAAAGTGTATTTCAGAATCACTGTCTTCTGCTCCTGTCCTCTGATATATTATGTGGAGACAGATGGTGGTTACATAGCTTTTAAGCTTGCCAGTACTTGAATGGCCTCACAAGGCTGTGCATCCACTGGATCAGCCTTTAGACATTCACCATTCTCCCTCGCCATCATTAGTTACAGTCCTGTTCCTTTCCTCTGCTCTCAGACAGTGTGTCTGCCATCCAGTATGCTCCTCCTTTCTTTTTTCTTCCCTGATATTCTTCTCAGCCCCCTTCTCCGGTGCTTGGTGTCCCCCAAGCTCTCCCTGAGGACAGGCAGGGGCTTCTCCCCAGCTGCAGTCCCTGTGGAGCACAGCCTGTGCCTCACCCCTTGATACTCCACCCTTCTTCACCCTCCCTTCTGCCTTTAATGCTCAGAGGCTTCCTCGCAACCCATCTTCAGTGCTGTGGAAAGCGTACTGTTGACGATTCTGCCAAAATTTCTTCTGTCTGCCTTTGCAGAAGAACGTTGTAAGGCTACAGCTCTGCAAGAGCGTGCATGGCTCAGCCGGACCATCCCAGCCCCTGTCCCCCTAGGACAAGGCACCAGGTGCAGCCAGGATCGCAGCAGCAGGAGAGACATCCCTGGGGGAAACAGAGAGTGACATCTGCTCCACTCCAGCTTTACCATCCTTCTCCCGCCCCGCTGCTGCGTGATGTGCTGCACGCACGGTTGAGCAGTTACATGGCACATTAATAATGGACATGCATCATCTTGCCCATGGGTGCCATTAGTTATGCGTGGCACTTGTGTTTTTTTTTTTTCCCCACAGTTTGTGTCACACTTTTCCTTGCCTCAGCCTTTGCATAATCAGTACGTTGTGGCTAGAAGTGCGGTATTTCTAGATTAGTAACTGTTACTAGAAATCTGTGGTGCTTGATGGCAGAGTCTTGATCCAAGTGGGAAAAGGATGCCTGGAAGCGTAGCCTGTACAATCTCCCTGGCAAAGCCGTGAGTTCCCTCCTGCACCCCCTGCCTCTGCTCAGCTGGGGAAGTCGGGAGTGATGACTGAAGGACATGGGATGCCTTCCATACTGCCAGGACCCCCCACCTCACTCTGAATGACCCAGTCTGCTTTTTCAAACGTCCCAGGAGACAGTCGCTAGGCTGACACCTCCACTTCAGCTCCCAACAGGCAGAAGTTCACTTTGCATCCTCTTCTGTGGCAGAAGAGGCGTGTACATCTATTTCTAGGTTTGACAATGCATATTTACCTTACCACAAAAAAGACATTGAGGTGCTGGAGCGGGACCAGAGAAGGGCAACGAAGCTGGTGAGGGGTCTGGAGAGTAAGTCTTATGAGGAGAGGCTGAGGGAGCTGGGGTTGCTCAGTCTGGAGAAGAGGAGGCTGAGGGGAGGCCTTATCACGCTCTATAACTGCCTGAAGGGTAGAGAAGCGGGGGTCGGTCTCATCTCCCAAGTCACAGGAGATAGGACAAGGGGAAATGGCCTCAAGTTGCACCAGTGGAGGTTTAGATTGGATATTAAGAATCATTTCTTCATGGAAAGGGGTATCCAGCATTGGAATAGGCTGCCCAGGGAAGTGGTTGAGGCACCATCCCTGGAGGTGTTGAAAAGATGGGTTGACATGGTCCTCAAGAATATGGTTTAATGTGGGGTTTTTGTTTTGTTTTTTTTTTATTGCTTATTTCTTATTTATTATTTTTTTTTGTCAGCGTTAGGTTGATGGTTGGACTAGATGATCTTTAAGGTCCCTTCCAACCTAGACGATTCTATGATTCTATTTCTCTTTTACAGCTGCAGCTTTTTTTTTTCCTTTCTCTTGTATTCATGTTCAGTGACATTCACTTGTATGCCTGACTGTCCACACAAAAATAGAAGATAAAAAAAAGTTTTTCATCATTTGAAGACTTGAGTGGACTACTCACTCCTGCAACAAGACTTCTTACCACAAACGTTTCCAAGCAGCTGTGTTGGGAGAGGAGTAGAGATCTTGACTTGCCTCATGACACGCAAAATACCAAGTAGTCAAAGTTCAGTCCATGTGACACTAAACCGAGTGCACACCTAACAATGATACATTTTTCAGTTTCATTCTCTCTGTGGGTAGATGCTAACTAGTGAGGGACCTAACTCTAGGGTGCATAGTCTGTCACATGGAGGGTTTGAGTGTCACATAGTCATTGGGTCGGATTAATCACCCATAACTGTATCCCCAGGCACTTGAGGAGTAGATTTCCTTACAGTACTAACACATCAGCTGCAGTCTGGCATTTTGAACCCAGCTACTGAATAGTTCGCAGCTACCCTGAAAATAAACATTTGACACTGTGATTTAAAACCCATCCTGGACCACCCCCGGCCCAGGAAGTCTCTTTGGTCACAGGTTTGTGGAAGCCAAAAGGAGAAATGTCGTGTATATTTGCTTTCCTCTTCGGCCCTTCCAGAGGCATCTGCTAGGGAGGAGAAGGTAGGTAGGCCAGACCAGTCTCAGGTCTGACCCGAATGGCTTGTGAGTAAACCTGACAGTGGTGGGGTGGTGGGGCAGGCTCTGTGCTCCCCTGTACAGGATCAGGGTAGTCAAGCAGATTATGTCATTCTTTCCAGGCAGAACCACTCCAGTGCTGAGGAAATGGTACGTCTGAGGCAAGTGTTTGAAAGAGCTGCGTTTCATCCATCGCCTTTCACAGATCCATTGTGCTCTCTCTGCCTTTTGTTTTCAAAAGGGGTGTGAAATAACCTGCTCTTTAGATAAGAATTTACCAGCTGGATGGCTGCCCATACACCAAATCTTACATTCGCTCTACTGCAGACCAAATCAGGTTTTTTTGGTCACTGGGGAGCTGTGCTCTGACCTCAGCTTTGTTTCTACTGTAAACAGTAGCTGAATGAGTTTATTTGGCAGCATAGAGGTCTCAAAGGCCAAGAGAATAAATACGCGTGTGCTCTTTGCCTTTAGGTTTCACTGATGCCAACCCAGACATGTGCCTCCATATTTGACTTGCTGGACAAGGGACGAAGTGCTGATAGGTATTATGGGTTATTGCTTGCACTCGTGGCAGGTCTTTTTCAGCCACCGGAGTTGACTGAGCTTTGAGGAGAGTCCAGTGAAGGTGCGTGACTTGATGCAGGGCTCGTTCAGATGTCAAGCCCTTGAAACCACAGAGTAATGGTAAACAGATGGAGCATGTGGAGGCAGCTGCTAAAATTTGTTCTTCTCTAAACAGGATATCATGCTGTCTTATTTTAGAAAAGTGAAATCATATAATGTTAGAGAATTTTATTTTTTTTTCTCTGGGCAGAATCCTAACTCTTGAGAAGGACGTTTTGGCCATACCTTCCATTCTTGTACTTTATCCCAGATGTCGCAGTTTTTTTCACAGCAGAGAAGTGGATGGGTATTTTCACGTTTTCCCCTTCCTGGTGTGAAGAACCTGATGATGGAGCTAGAGATGCCCACCAGTAACACTCAATGCTGCTTGCATACTGCTTGTCCTCGCTTGGCTGGTCACTCGCTCTGCAGGTCAAAAGACAGGGCTTGAAGGGCAGGCAGCAAGTGTAAAGCAGTGGTTGCAGGCTCCAGGCAGTGTTTCAAGGGTTGAATTTTTGCTTTTGTTTCCCTGAACAGAATGCGTAGGTTGGGTTGCAGCTGCCCTAGAGTCCTTCTGTCTTCTAGGAGAAATTTCAAAGCATGGTTAGAAGCTGTTCCCAAAGTGTTGTTGCTTTTCTTTATGTCATGGTTTAGGCTGGGCTAGCCACTAAATTAAGCAGAGACCAAACCAAACCAAGTTCACTTAAAATTCAGTACCTTCATGGCCTGTAGATGTAACAAGCTGGCTACGTCTGGAGATCTTCTTCAGACCTTTATGGGGAGCTTATGTTTTATAGTGTATGCAGCAATGACTTGTACTTCAAGGAAATAAACACAAAATTACCTAGAGGGCAGGACCTAGTTTACAGTACAAAAGCTGGTGCCTATAAGTATTAAATATTACTTTGCTTCACATTAAATACCACTGAAGCCACTAGACACATTCAGGAAACACTTTTATTGGAAGTATGTGCTATTTTAGCTGAAGGCACTGTGGAGGACTTGGATGTCTCCCCTGTCATTTCAACACAGGATTCCACTTCTGTTTGAAGCACAGCTCTTCCAGTCTGCAGTGATCTTGGAAATTATTTCAACAATCCATGCCTCTTTTTCCCTTTCATTTTAAGTGTTCTTGGGAATCTGGATGGCAGGCACAGTCATAAAACTCTTTTCCTTCAGTCCTGTGAAGTCTTAGGGCAGTTATCCATGTCAAATTAGCCCCTCTCCTTGCCCCTTTACTTTGCCAGTCCCTGTTTGGCCATACTATAGCAACTGTTGTTGTAAGCAGAAGCAAAGGGAGATGGAGCTGAGGCCTTTAAGGGTCTCTTTCTGGTGCTGAGAAGTGACATTTTTGCATCTGGATTCTCAGTTGTCTTTACTTGAGTTAATACCTGGTGTTACGTGGAAACAAGAAAATTGCATATGGAAAAATCAAATATGTTTGTGCTTAATTTTGAAAGTGCTTGTACTAGCATGAAAGATGTCTCAAGTATTTGGCTGTGTTTCAGAAAAAAGAAAACTGTATGTGTCTGTAACTTTATACAGAAAGTTTTTATTTTTATCCCTCAAATTATAAGCTGCATTTGAGAAGAGTAAACAAAATGAGATTGAATGTAACACAGGCAGAATTGCAGGCAGTGCTGGTTACAACAGAGGTAATTGTTCTGCCCAAATTATATCAATGAACCTTTCTGTGCTCTCAGTTCACACGTGGGAGTGAGAAACGAGGCGGGGGGGAGGGTGAAGGGCTTGGGGAGGAAGGGAGAGCGGGTGGAAGAAAAGTCACCTGAACTTTTAATTCCCTCTTGGGAATGAAATCTGTCTTTATCAGAGAGGAAAAAAAAAAAAAATAATCTTTTTAGTGTGTCATTTGGTACAGTTCCCTTTGTCCTGCTGCCCATTTCATGTATTTTAACCCTTGGTGAGCCGAAGGCGTTGCGCAGCATCTGAAGTGGCATGAAGGAAACCAGTGGCGCTGCGCTGGGCTGGCTGCCGGGCTGGGACCGTCTCAGGAAATTCCAAATGAGTATAAATAAATTCTCTGTAGCAACCTCTGGGCTCCTTGCCTGCTGATGTGTCAGGAATACGCACTCCCTTTAAGGCAAAGGAAAGTGTGCTTCAGACTTAATTTCCTGAAAAACTAAAGGCGGCAAGGTCCAAGAGTTTGCTTCTGGGCGGACTGGTGAGTGGGACCCTCGAGCGGGCTGGGGGCAGAGATGAGATGAGAGTGGCCGGCTCCCCTGGAGCTACGCGCCAGCTGAGAAGAGGGATGGGGTTCACCCTGGTTGAAACCAGCCCTCAGTGTGCTTTTAGCATATCAATTTAGGGTTGTTTTTTCCATTTTTTAGCAGTGCCCAGTTAGCTGGGTTGTCTCGCAAGGGCTGCCATCTGAAGGGAGCTTGCCCTTAACAGTTTCAGGCACCTCTGGTAGCCTCTTTGCTTTTGTTGGTACGTACAGAGTAGTTTGTTTCTTTCAACCAACGCAGGCTTTCTAGTGGGAGATGGGTGGTGTGAATGGTGTGAACGTTCAAGTGAAGGGAACACTGCACCTATTTACTGTGAGGCATAGTTTCAGTAGCAGAAAGGTAGCTGTTACCCTTTAAGTTGCTCATTTTGTATACTGCTCATAGATTTTCAATTATAAGCCACTGGTTTTAGCTATTTGGAATGGGCATAAGGAATTGCTTCTAATAATGACCTTTTCCATATTTTCTCTGATGATCGCTTTTTTTTACCTTTCTGGAGAAAATCAGCTCATCAGTCTGAATTATCCTAAGCGCAGAGAAAAAGCTGTTAGTGCTTTTGGAAAATGCAAATCGCTTATGCTTTTGAAGTTTGGAAGGCAACACACGTCTTATCTCACACAAGGAATCAGTATTAGATTAATATAAAAAGGGGTAGGAGGGAACAATTCCCGGTATTTGAAATATCATACTATTATGCAGCATAAACCATATTCCTTATGGAGGTAAGCATGTGACAAAATAATGTCCTTCCAGGACCCATAAAGACAAATATTTGTGGAACCATTCTTGCAGAAGACAATTCTTCCATTTTTTCCACCCTGTGCACAGCTGTAAGACCAAACTGAAACCGTAAATCAGTTTTAATATTCCATGGCAGGTTTATATCCCAGGAGTCCACGTTCTTTCCTGATGGTTACTCCTGTTACAATAGCCCTATGTATCTGTTCTCCGCTTCTCACCTCCTCAGAGATTTATAGGCACAGAAGGGTAATGACATTATAAATCTAAATATTTTGGTTTTGTGATTCAGGGATTTTTTTGGCTAGAAAGCTAACACAGCCTTCTTTGCTTGGGCTTCAGCAGGTAACACTGGTGCACAGTTGTATTAAAAGACGTTTTCAGGCAAACACCTGGCTTGTATTCATGACTCATTTTGGCCCCCACTAGGAGTCAGGAGATGATTTGGATGACTGAGGAAGGAAAATAAATATTTGGGGGGTTGCTCCTCTACTGCTTTGCCAGCCCTCTATCCAGGTTTTGCGAAGCCCATTCTACTATGTGGATGCAAGCCTTGGTCTTTGTGATTATTTTTCCCTTTGTCTTTTTTCTTGTGGCAGCAAAGTGGTGTAAAGTAGCAGGGGATGATGTGGGTTGACAAGGGAGGGAAGGCAGCTTTGGTGTTTCTCCTATGCAGCAGAGGACAGCAAGCTACCTTACCAACACTAGGACTCCACCTTCATCAGTATCGCTGGCTGAATCCGTTAGCCCAGATCTATTGGGACGTATTTTTGGAAAGGAGGGCTATGGTGGTCTGCAACTGAGCTACTGAGGTACGTAAAGCACATTGCATGGCTTTCTCCCAGGCTGCAAAGAGCTTGTGATTGGTATACACTGTTTGCTGTAACCTAATTTTATCAGGCCTGAGTTAGTCTGATTTGGAAAATATCTTTAAATTGAATGCATTTTCTTTGTCACAAATGTGCCTGGAGCCAGTAAGTGTGCACACAGTAGAAAGTGAATGAATATATGCTTCAGGCAATAATGAAGGGCAGTTCTCAAAGCAGACAAATACAGCAAGATGGGAAAAATGCACATGGGATTGGGTGCTTGGAAAAAATAAATTCATACTGGTTTGGACTTGCCTTGTTGGCATCTGGTTTCCAAATGTCAGTAAACAGGACTGAAATGTCCTCCATTTCAAGCCCAAAAGTAAAGGATGACTGTTGACACCTCATCGCTCTTCTGAGTGACACTTGAGTGAGCAGGAGGCAAACTTTACTCTGAGGAAATGAGCATCTTTGAGGTGTGTTCACAGCCACAGCACACCCACAGGCTGACTTGTGACAGCAATTTGCCCAAGTGGCCACTGTTTTGAGAGCAGTTTCTACCCAGAGGGAGCAGCACTGTTGATAACAGTAGCAGAGCCCACTATGGTTTCTGCTCTGCTCTTCCTTGCTGCTGGTGGGGCAGTTAGCAGAACAAGCTAATGACTATATCCCTTCCCACCCATGCCCTGCTTCCTGCCAGCCATAGTTCAGTTTCCCCTGGGACCTGTGAGTCAGAAACTGGAATGGAGGCAAAACAGACTAGCCTCTTAGTTTTGAGTTTCCGTGGCTAGCGGCCTTGAGGTGGTGCCCATACAGAGATGTGCCACCACAGAACTGCCAGGTCTAGAGCTATTCCCAGAAAGTGAGAGCAGCTGAAAAGGACAGTTGTTATCGGCCTCAAATAAGGGAGTTGTCAAGAACATAAAGCAGATTTTGTTAATTTTGATATGGGGGCATATTGCAATCACTGTCAGGAGAGTTGGTTGTGTGTCCTTCCCTCCTCTCTCCCCTTTCCCTCCCCTCGTCCCCCAAAAAGATCTCTCATAAACAAAATTAATCCTTTATTCAGGGTTAGTTAATTAATCGGAATTACTTTCTTACAGCCTGCATTTCATATTTTAAATGAACTTCTGTTTAGGCTGCAAGTTTTCAGTTCAGAGATTCTAGAAGTAAAAGTTTTAGATGTTAGAAAGAATAGAGAGTGTTAGGAGCTGTTTTTTTTAAAGGGTGGTTTTTACTTTCAGCTCACAGACATCATTTTTAGTTGTGCTTATATGGTGTTCAGATATAAACTCTATAGGTAACTCTTTTTTACCATGTGAAAGAAAAGTTTTAATGGTGTAAAAAAAGGTAACGTGACCTTGAAAGACCATCTCCTAGCACCAAAAAAGTTATTTTATATATATAGCAGGCTGGTGAGCACTCTCAGAATTTCCTATGTGATACCAAAATGCTCTGGTGTTCATAGCTATGAACAGTATTCAGCACTTGGTTAGCAAACATGCAGCAAAGGGAGAAGAATAAGAGAAGCCAGAGTCTGTTCTACAAGCTTAAGAAATGGTTCTGTGGTTTAGGAATTGAGCCTTGAGGAGGAGGTAAAGTGGGACATCCGGACTAGTGCATCCATCTGATCACTGGTACCAAGGTGACAGCTGGCTCGTTGTTTTGGCTATAATGCTAAACAAATAATTATATATATATA
>NW_015094508.1:2067494-2072698 GCF_001431845.1 Calidris pugnax
TATATATATATATATATATATAATTAGGTGTTTACTATAATGATAATTCTAGCATAATGCTAACCAACTAAGATTTTTCAGGTCCAGAGGAACATAACTGCTCAAGACACTGTTTTCACTGTAAGTTGATCAAGTCCATGGAAAAGCCCAGTTAAGTCAAGGGCCTTTGTATTGTGGCGGTGATTGTTTTGAGTTTTTCTTCTATTGCCTTTTCTTAATGGTCCTACTTCCTATAGAAGGAGCATGTATTAGATTAGTTTAGACAGATCCTATTAGATTAGGCAGATCCCTTCTTAAAATGCCTTCATTTACCAGTGTTGTGTGGTAACTGTGGCATTGGAGCCCAGTGCCCTGGTGTTTGCATTCACAGTGCACCCAAAACACAGCCGCCCTCTGAACCATCTTTCTTCAACACTGCTGCTCCTTGTGTTCACTGACTTAAGGTGATGTCCTTAGTTCACTTCTCTCAGGCTTGCCACTACAAATATCTGAGCTGGAGCTTCTACATTGTGAAATAAAAACCTATTCATTACACAGTGTTGTAGCTTCAGCCTTTCTCTGTTATTATTATCAGGGAAATTGCTATCCCCCATTTTCTTATTACAACCCCCAACCCAGAGTACTGAGTATTTACAATTCAGATTTAAATCTCAGCTCCCCAGCTGGGATATTGACACATAAATTTTAAGAAGTAATCTAAAAATGTTATAAAAAATATTTTACCATCTTTCTGCTTCTTGTTTTTCTTTGAGATTAAATTTGCAGCGAGCGTTTTACACTGGAGATTTATTTCTTCAGTAAAAGGTGCAGTAAATGGAATTCCTCTGTAACAGGAGACTCCTGCGCCTTTAACTGCCAGGTTGGTCATACCTCTCTGGCTGAGGTGTTTTAGTTTGGACTGTAGTACCTCCTACCCTGCAGCTTCAGGTGCGTCAGGAGTTAAATCCCATTTTCTCCAGGCATGGCTGTAGCTGAGTAACAGCAGAACAGATTGCTTTTTTTACAAGGCGATATTTATTGGTTATTGTCCCAGAGCAGAAAAAGAAGGGGAGGTGTTATCGGCCAGGTCTACGCTATGGTGTGGTGCGATGGGCAAATGGTGCCGTTGCCTGTAGAAGCTGAGCTGGGTCATCCAGGCACACCAGGGAGGGTGGCCAAGGCCAGTGCCACACGTATGGTCGTGGGCAGCTTGGTGGCTTGACCCCGCTGTGCCGTGCTGTGGTGGTTCTCCTCCCTGTGGGAGAGTAGCAGCCAACATCACACCACCGCCGTGTCCTTTAGCTGCAAAGGGAAAAGTACAGAAACAACTTGCTGTAAGTTTTTTTCACCCCTCAGTTCTTGGAATGAAATAAAATTAAAATCTCATAGGTTGATTGTTTGGGTTTGGGGCTTTTTTCCTATTTGAAAATACTGGAGAGCTAGGCTGAATTGTTGGAGAGCTAGTAATTTCATGACATCTTCTCTATATTGCTAGCCAAAAAAAAAAAAGCTGATCAAATGAGTGTGCTGCAAGGCTAAGGTCTATTTTCCAAGTGTTTGTTTGGTGGTGTTTTTTTTTAACTCACATTCAAATCCCAACATCGGAGTAGGAGAATGAAAGATTAATTGTTCAGTATTTCGTTCTTCTTTCTTGTTTTCAGTAAGTGCTCAACCTCATGTGTTTTGGTTTTTTTTCAGAAGGAGAGGCTGATACTCATATATGCTGAAGAACAGAAAGAGAAAAGAACAAAAGCAGAATTGGGGGTAGGAGACAGGGAAAAGCATCAATTTCTTCCGAGTTGCAGTGAAGAATCAGAAAGTCAGAACTCTTTTTTTTTTTTTCTTCAATCCTGTCTTTTCCTGTCCCAGATAACCTTTCAAACTGAAGTTGAGCATTTAAAAATGCTGATTTGACCCCACTTACGCCAGCTATTTCCTCTGTATTTTTCCTCTGCAGTATTCTTTATGAATTTTATGCCATAACTCTGGAAGTAGACTCTGTTATTCATAACATTATTTCAATGGAAAAGACTTCTGTAATAGCAGTCAGATCCAAGATAAAAGTGCCTTAGAGCAGATATCATAACCAGATGGGGAGAGAAGGCTTTAGATGTGATGTCTGTATTTTTCAAAGCACCTTGACTTTTAGCTTCAGAAATACATCTTCAGTTGCTTCTCTTTGCTCTTCCTGGACCCTCCAAGGCAGCTCTACAATAAAGACTTCTAGCTTGCAGAACCAAAACCCTATGTCTGCCCACATTTTCACTGCTTCTCTCTCCCTCAGAAGTCTTGAAGTACAACTAAATGTTCTATTTTTTTCCAGTTCTCCGGGTCTGGGAGCAGACATGTTTAGTGAGGACTTGGGTAGGGCTGACTCAATATTTTAATATACTGATGTTCTTGTGTAGTTCATTGGATAGGATATAATTTAATAGAAGTTGGCAAGACTGGAATGTTTGGACAGAGCCAGTCCCAGCAGTGCAGGAGGCGAGAATTGAAGAGTGCATTTTTTAAATGTTGCTTGTGTCCTGCCTGTGGTTATCCTGCAGCAAGGAGAGGGAAATGAAGTCTTTGCATACTTCTGGAGAAATACATTAATAACGACAGCACCACAATGAGGCCTCTGTGCTTCACAGGGTGTTTTACTTAACAGGTGCTGGCCTATCAGCATGATCTATTTGTGTCTCGTTGCATTTAAAGACATATTTCAGATGAAAACAGTCGTGTCTGCAGCATTTTCACAGAAAAAGTGTGTGTGTGTTTGCGTCTGCACATACCGTCTCAGGGTAATACAATGACGTGATTTATATTAGCTTGAGCTACTAGAGAGACTCTGGAATAGTTCTTCTAATTTTAGCCATGCCCATGATCAGCCAGCCAAGGATGAGACAAGATAGAATCATGGAATCAAGATGTCTAACAAGAGTGTTTGTACCGCCTGGTATTTGCTCCAATGTTTCTATATGTGTTTAGGATGAATGGGGTAGGAATCTTTGTGCTCACTTGAGGTCTCTGGGCACGAAGGCTTGCCTTTCTGGCTGAAGGGCTAATAGATACAGCTTCCTCCGAGGTTAATCTGTGCTACCTGCTTGTGTAGCACTTAGTACTCACCCACGAGAGCTAGGGAGGAAGGGCAGCCATGCATTCAGGACCTAAGGGCTGAAAGGGAGAAGGGATGCACTCTTATCAGGTGTTTGTTCATTTCCTTTTTATTGGATTTTTTTTTTTCCCTTTGGAACGAACATAAACCATTTTTATTGTTTGAAAACAGCCACCCATTTTGCTTTGTTCCATGCTTACCCGGCACACCCATTTTGGCCCTTTCTCTGAGACAGCAAAATGCACAAAGGCTTGGCGCGGCTCCGGCAGGCAGCATCATGGTGTTGTGGTGGTGTTGGTAGATCGCATGCCTGATCCTCATTTGTCTTAACGTATCAAGAAATGTCTCCGGAGATCAACTCGTAATGCTGAGATTGTGTTGGTGGAGTGCTCACTGTGTTGTTTCAAGGAGAAGTCGGCTCTCGTGCCTGTGGAGTGGCAGATAGGAACTGCGTCCTGCTAGTGCTGCCAGCTTAAGCTGAGGACCAAAGAGGGTTTCTTTGTGAAGACACTGAGCTGCCTGCAGGTGTTGTGGAGAGGTTTAGCAAGGGATTCAGTGTCAGTGTTACTATTTTTTTATTATTTATTTTTGATAGCTTTCTCTTGAGCAATCTTAATACCACTCCAGGAAGAAGAAAACAATATATCTGAGATTCCAGTTTGGCTCTCTTGACTTAGCATGAGATTTGCATGTCTTTTTAGAGGTTTTATGAATGCTTTTCCAAAGATGTATTCATTTTTAAGTCCTGGGACTTCCAAAGAGGCTGTTCCTCCCTCCCCTATCCAACATACTTATGCATTGTGCCCAAGGACAGCTTAGAGGAGCTGCCTGACTTCACTGGTGTAGTGATGGGAGAATCGGAGATGTTGCTGGGGAGGAAGACAAGGACCAAGACAAGCAGAGGAAAGGAGCTGGGGGAAGTGGGACAACAGGTAAAACTGAGGGAGCTTGAATTTACCCGGGCTGGGTGAAGTGACTAGAGTCAAGCCCAGGATGAGGGGTGAGGGTATAACTAGATTTGGGGTTAGATTTGGTGGAGCAAGCAAATGGATGCAAGTAGAGAAAATGGGTAAGAAATCTAAAGCATGGGAAGAAGGCAAAAAGAGATGTAAGACTACAAGGGGTGAGGGTCGGGGTGAGAGTGGGGACAAACCTAGGGTGCAGGCAGACAGGAAGGGTGACCAGCCTAGGGCAAGCAGCTGTGTGATGTGGAAAGGAGAATTAATCTGTCTGTGGGGATGAGAGCCAGGATGAGAATCTGGGAACAGAGCACTAAATTTGGGGAGGAAGAGGAGTAATTCTGAGAGTATGCTCTGTCTCGTTCTCTGTCTCCAGAGTCCTGGAGACTTTTCCCCTTCCTGACATTGAAGCAGTCCTGCTGGAAGGAGCAGTGTCTGCTTGTGTGCTTAAAGTATGTGTGTGTGCATGTATTTTTGCTTCCACGGTGGTATTTAGATGGCTATTCTGGGTGCATCTATAAGTAAATAACCACAGCATACTGCGACTCTGAGCAGACACATGTGGTCGGGGGGGTGTGGGGGTGTTTGTGTCTGCCGAACAGTCTGTCCACCCTGCCGGACCGAGATACCAATGTGCCCGGGTCAGCCCCACTTCTGTGCCTCTCCCAGGCGCCTGCCCGTGTCTGTGTGTGTCTCTCTCCATCCTTTTCTTTTCCTGGTCTGGCGACTATAGGTTTTCCCAGAGCAGCATCCTCCTCCTGTCTACTGCTCGGTGCCCTGTGGTAGCCAAAAGCATGAAGGATCGCCGTGAAAGCAGTTATACTATCTGTAGACAAAGCTTTTCTTAAGCATGCCAAGGAAACTGGAAAAACAGGAGCTTTTTTTTTTTTTTACCCTTTCTCCTAAACCCTTTCAGTACAACATTAAGTCACTTCCTGTAGTTGCAGTAAGGCGAAAATGTCTCCTGTGGGTTTGTTTTTTGTTTTTTGTTTCTTTTTCCTTATTGCTTTTTTTTCGTCTCCTGAGGCTTCTATTCCTTTAAGAGGACGCGGCTTCCCAAACCTCGCCTTTTAAAAACGAAACGGCGAGCTAAAGCCGCGGTACCAGCCCGCTGCGCCCGGCGGGGGCGGACCCCGCACCGCGGGTGGGTGCGTGGATGGATGGAT
>NW_015094508.1:2072708-2117847 GCF_001431845.1 Calidris pugnax
AGTGTGGGGGCAGAGGCATGTGGCTAATTCAGGTAACCGGAAAGCTGGCTTTTATTATTCCTCCAGCTCATAACTCGCAACAGTTGTTTTCCCCCCGCCTTTTTTTTTTCTCTTTCTTTCTGTATTGTTTTTCTTCCCCCCCCTCCTCCCCCCCCACCTCTGGTGGGACGGGAGGAGCAGGTTGTGTGGCAGCGCTGGGTATAAATACTCAGCCCAAGGAAGCCCAGCGGATTGAGTGAAGTTTTATTTAGATTACTCTGGGGACAGGCGGAGTCCTGCCTTTGGAAGGCAGGCGGGGTTTCCTTACGTGCGAGGCGACAGTCTCCCCCTCAGCAGTGGGATTCGGGACTCTGCTGGAAGGCGGGGAGGGGGTTGTCTGTCCTACTGCTGGTTTTGGTGCTGGGGGGGGGGGGCTTCGGGCGGTTTAAATTGGAAAAGAGACAGAGAGTGGTGGAAGTAACGTGAGCTGAGGTGGGAGAGAGCAAACTGGTATTGCTGCTCTCGCGGCGGCGGTTCCCAAAGCCATAAACCAGCTGTGTGTAAAGTCTAATGGCACCGGTTGCATAAGGAGGGGGGTCGGAGTTCCATGCACCCTGTGGAGAGATCGGTCTCTGCAGGATCCGTGCGGTACGTGGTCCTGGACGTGAGGGCACAGCATGTGTGTGTGTGTGAAAGCTTGGTGTGACACGGGAAGACTTGGGGGGATTCGGGGAAGGACGGCTTCCAGCTTCTAGCTGTGCCGCTCCTCTGCCCCTTTGTCCAACAGACATTATCTGTGCGTGCACACGCGTGTGGACGCATCTATGTGGGTATGCGCTTCTCAGCGTTTGAAAACCTACTGATTAACTTTTTAGAAGTTAATTAATCAGGATTTAGTGTTGAGGGTCAGTCAGCGGAAAGCTGGTCTGCTCGCTGAGCTGCAGCAGCAGTTTCTGCCCGCGGCGTGCTGTGAACACCCGTCTTTCCGTGCTTCAGCCCATGGTTTTTACTGAGACGTAGTTTCTTTTCCAATGCTGATTTTATTTCTTCTTTTCCAGAAAAAGAGGAAGTTATTATAAACGGAGAAGATGAAAAAGAGCGGAAAGACCCCTACTTTGTGGAAACACCTTACGGCTACCAGCTAGACTTGGATTTTCTGAAGTACGTGGATGATATACAAAAGGGGAATACCATTAAGAAACTAAACATCCGAAAGAAGAGGAAAGCCGTACCAGCCTCGGCGGCTACCAAGAACTCTGGTGGCCAGTGCAGCGGCTGGACCTCCACAGAGTCTCTCTCTTCCTCAAACAGTGATGAGAACAAGCAGCCTTGTTTGGCAGTGAGGAGTCAAGTAGCCTCATCCGTCGCTGCGAGACCCTCAGTTTCCTTGGAACCATCTCCTTCCTACTTAACCGTCCCCGAGAGCAAGCAGCTTCCTCCTCCCTCCCCCCAGCCTCCCCGGCACAACCTCCATGTTACAAAAACCCTGATGGAAACGCGGAGGCGCCTTGAGCAGGAGAGGATGATGCAGGTCACGCCTGGAGATGTCCGCAGGCCCCGGCTTTCCAGCTTTGGAGGCATGGGCTCCACGAGCTCCCTCCCTTCTTTCGTGGGATCCAGTGGGTACAGTCACATGTCCCAGCAGCTGCAGAATGGGTATCAGGGGAACGGCGACTACGCTGCCTGCTTCAGCTCCTCCTTGGGCAGTTCCATTCGTCACAGCCCCATGAGCTCGGGAATATCCACGCCGGTCACCAACGTGAGCCCTGTGCATCTGCAGCACATCAGGGAGCAAATGGCCGTTGCCCTCAAGCGTCTGAAGGAGCTCGAGGAGCAAGTCAAGACCATTCCTGTGCTGCAGGTTAAAATTTCGGTGTTACAGGAAGAGAAGAGGCACATGATGGCTGAGCTCAAAAACCAGAGGAAAGCCACTCAAAATGACACGTACGGTTTCAGAAAGCGATCCTACAGTGCAGGAAATGCAGAGCAGTGGGAACACATGTCTCAGGTGAGGAGAGGTGGAGAACTGTATATAGATTGTGAGGAAGAGGTGGAGAGCATGGAGCAGAGCTCTCAGAGGATAGAGGAGTTCAGGCAGCTGACTGCTGAGATGCAAGCCTTGGAGAAAAAAATCCAGGATAGCAACTATGAAAGTCCAGCAAACCTTCGGGGGAACAGAGAAAGCCTGACCAAAGAAGCCCGATCTGTTGCTGTAGGTGCTGATGAGAACATGAACGATGTGGTTATATACAACAGATCTGCGAGGCAACACAAAGAAGTAGCTGTGGGGACAGAGAAAGAAATGAGAGAGTCTGGAGTTGGGGTGACGGAGGCCATGCTTGGCTTGTCTACAGAGGTCGAGAAAGAGATAGAGCTTCAGCAGCAGACCATCGAAGCCCTTAAGGAGAAGATTTACAGGTTAGAGGTTCAGTTAAAGGAAACGACCCATGACAGGGAAATGACCAAATTAAAACAGGAGCTGCAGGCGGCTGGGTCTAGGAAAAAAGTGGATAAGGCCATGATGGCTCAGCCCCGTGTCGTCAGCAGGATGGTGGAGGCCATCGTACAAACCAGAGACCAAATGGTGGGAGACCACGTGGATGTCGCCGACTCGTCGGTGGGAAGCCACCTGCAGACGAGCAGCGTGGGCACCTCCTGCAGACCTGTGGTGCGGAGCACGGCCGTGGGCCCCGAGCTGCTGATGAGCCGGTGGCTGGTGAGGGAGAGGGCAGAGGTGCGAGAGCAGGGCACGGGGAGGTCGGTGGAGCTGTGCGATAAGGCGGTGGGCGCGGAGACAAGCGTCTGCGAGGCAGGCGTCAACACGGAAGAGCCGGTGGGCACACCGAGCCCCCGCCGGGCCGCGCAAGGGGTCGGAGCGGTGAGGTCTGTGGGCTGCGGGGACTGCTCGGTGGACGTGGTGGTGTGTGCCCCCAAGGAGCACGTGTCCCGCGAAACGGCCACGGAGGCTGTCCCCAGGGCAGAGGCAACGGTGATGGCCGTGCCTTCTACAGCTAGCCGGCAAACCAGCACCGCTTTGGAGATGGTGAGCCGGTGCACTGGCACGGAGGTGGCTTCCCTGGCGGACTGCGGGACCAACACCGCCCTGAGCAGCTGCGATAAACAGACCAACACGGAGAGCGTGGAGACACGGAGCGTGGCTGTAGGAGATGGCCGGGTGAAGGACATACATGCGTCTGCTAAAACGCGTTCGGTTGGGGTGGGCACCGTGCTCTCCAGCCACCCCGGCTTTGAAAAGCCCTCTGCAATAAAAACCAAAGACTGTGGTGTTGGGCAGATAAACGTTCATGAGAACTACCTGGTTGGTCTCAAAATGAGGAGCATTGCCTGTGGACCTCCTCCACTGCCGGTTGCGCCAGCTGGCACCAGGAGCATCGGTGTTGGTGGAGAGTCTGTGTGCGAGCCGGTGAGTGGTCTGTTGGAAAGCCCCCTGCCTCCACCTGAGCTGAGGACGGGCTTGGATCACTACATCGAGCGCGTGCAGAAGCTGCTGCAGGAACAGCAGATGCTGCTTGCTGAAAATTACAGTGAATTGGCAGAAGCCTTTGGGGAGCCCCACTCCCAGATTGGATCTCTCAATTCGCAGCTCATCAGCACCCTCACCTCCATCAACTCCGTCATGAAATACGCCAGCACAGAGGAGCTGCGGAGCCTGGACCTGCAGAAGCAGTGCGTGGAGAAAAGCGCCACGTCAGGTAAGCCCAGCATCCAAGCACACCTTTGGGCTGCCCCTTGCCAGAACCACAGGTCAGTCACCTTCTAGGCTCTCACTTAGTCTGGAAGCAAGTGTGTAATCCTCCCCGATGAAACGCAAAACGTAAGGCTGTCGCTGGATGTGCCCATTGGGTATTCTTCCCAGCCCACCTGAAAAAACAGAGGTGGTTTTATCTCTCCCAGTCTCAAGGGCCTGATGATGATGGTGGTGAGTCTGACCATGAAAGAGAGGTATCTAAAAACATGCAGGGTTTCCAAGATGTTGACTCTATTCTATAGCTTTAAGAGTATTCAAGGCTAATGCGGGTGGGTTTGGAATTTTCTCCTTCCTTTAAATTTGGTGTGCAATTTTTAAAAACTGTGGTGTCAGATTTGGCAGCGTGGAAAGCCACATCCAGCATCTGTATCAAACTCACTTGTTTCCACAGACGTTTCCGTGGATTTTGCCGTGTTTCTTCCATTGCCTGCGTTCCTTGTGCCTGTCAGCCGGAGAGCTGTGGGGTGCTTTCCCCATTCCAGTAGGGCTGATGGCTTTATAATAGGCAACTCCAGAGCGCTTCACAGAAACCACATCTTGCATCTTCTCTGTTCCAATAACTGTTTGTTCTAATCCCTAATTACAGCCTCATGTCTGAAAGGCATAAACTGTAATTACTGCTGGAGGTTCTGGTGATACTCAGGAAAGGCAAGAACTGAGATTTACATACTCCTTGCACTTTATTTAATAACTTGAAAATCTATACAATTAATTTGAGGGATTTCTTTATTCCCTGGGGTAAAGTTGCTTACATTTTTTTAAATTATTATTATTATTGGGTGTCTGATAGTCTAGTTTAAAACTTTGCCATTTTTTCTAATACCTCATTGGTGAATCCAACCACATTACTATTAAATTTATAAATGTTGACTTACTGGAAACCAGTATGCAATGCCTAGTAGTGACTGTTAGATACCATCTTCTGTGTCCTGCCATACAGTGACTAAAACAGGTGGTTAAGTAAATGGGAAAACCTGGTGCAAATTCATCTGTATCGTGGGTACTGAATTGGAAAAAAAATCCTGAGTAAATACCATTCGATGTCAGCGTAATATTACTGGCTAATGCATTACTATATAAAGCTCTTGCAGCTTATTTGCTGCCTTAGAATTTACCTAGTTTTGTTAAAAGGCAGGTTGGTAAAACTGATTCTTTTCAATGTGCATGTGCTAAATGGAACCATCCATTACATGAGCTGAAGTAAAAATTTTAGCTTCCAGTAGTAAAGGAATAAGCAACATTTACGTAGTGGTAAAGAAAACATATGATATCTTGTCTGCATACATGCAACGTGATACTATATATGCAATATGCTCCTTCTGGTATGCACTTCATATTTTGGGCTTCTTACAAGTAATGAAGCTATAACAATAATGAGAGTATCTAGCAGGCACCAGAAGTGTCCTTAAAAACAGCGAACCAGAATTTTTACTAGCTGTAAATCCTCAATTCCTTTCCCTGCTTTTACTGCACAGTATCAAATGTGTAGTCTAGAGACTTTAAAGTATTTAGACACAGGTGGAGCAATGGATCATATTTTACTAAAGATGTTGTTACTCAGATTCAGATTTCACATTCTTGACAAAATTATTCTGGAATAATTTTATTTTAGCTCGTAATGCCATTATCTTTAGCTGTAGATGCTGAGTATAAAATCTCTTTATTTTTAGTCCCTGGTGAGAACTACATGCTAGGACTGCATGCATAAATCAAGCTCTGGGCTATAGCAGTTTAGACCCATGGAGAATTGGAGTGGGAAGGAGGTCATAAGCCTGAAATGTTTCCCATTCTCTTTCTATTAATTTATAAAATATTGTCTTTGCTACAGTTATCTGCTGGCCCTGCTGCCTGTTGCTGTAGTCTTACAGATCGTGTTACTTCTTTCTGCAGAAGGGTTTTTGCTGAATGAAGCACAAACAAACTTAAATAAATCTTTAAGCACTGGAACTGATAAAGCCTTTTTTTTTTTTTTTTCCATGCATCAGCATCTCATGATAGGTTGTGACCTCTTAATAAGTCTTTCCTCACATTTAGGTCTCTTGAATGTAGCTTTTCAGGTGTCTTGTGTGTGAACTCAACCAGCACCCATTTCTCCTGGCCTGGCATCTCAGCCTGATTTCTCTAACGCATGTATAAATATAATAATTCTTCAGAGCACTGAGTCTCTAGTCCAGTTTGACTAAAATGAGCAATCAGGTTTAAGTTACTGAAAGAACCATGACCTCACAAGCCTCCTGTTTCTTAGGAAAACAGGCTGAAAATAGAGGCAGAAGTGTCTGGTTTCAGCTTAGCAGCAGTCATGTCATCTTTTAATATTTTATTCAAAGAGCATCCTTAGGAAGCGTCTCGTAGGGGCCAGGTCCTTTTAGGGCAAAAATACCTGATCTGGCTTTGAGGTGTGTGATTTGGGTACCAGTTTGCCATGTTCAAGGGTTAGTGGTCCCATACTGCTTCTGATACCTGAGGTAGCACATGAGTCAAGTCCTCAGCTTTACACATTTTTCTCTCTGCCAGTGCTGGGCATACAGGGATGCGCTGCAGGGGTGTCTGCCTTCTCACAGCTCCCGAGGCAGCTTGTGGCAGGCGATGGAGATGCAGACATGAGAGCTGGAGCCTGCTGAGTGGGGCAAGGGCTGGCTCTGCAGCTGGCATCCCTAGACGCAGGCCAAGTGGACTTCTGAGATGATCTCTGAACCCGGTCTGTTAGCAATTAGTATATTGCATGTTGCAAAATAAACACCTTCACTTCCGTAACTAAGCAACTCCTATTTACATACGTGCTGTCTTTCAGAAGCCCTAGTGACATCAGGGAGATGAAACCCGCTGGCCAGACAAGCCAATTTCCACTCCACAAAGTGACATTAGCTGGCATTGGCACCCTGTCCGTGTCCAGCAGGGTTGCATGGATGTGGGTGACAAACCTAGATGCTAACTCATCTTTACTCTTAGGCCAGACAGCATATAGGAGGTCTAAGAGAGGTGAGCGTGTTCAGGTTCTCCATTTATTGTCACAGAATTTTTGGGAACTTTCAGAAAGTTACATTTGAGTGCGCATGTGATGCGTTTGGCAAAATATCAGCCAGAGGCCTAATGTCAGTCGTAGGGGTTTTAATTAAATAGACTTTTCACAAGTCTTGTAGATGGATGTCTTTCACAGGCAAGGAGTTTGCAAGGGTGGTTATTTAAATACAACTGCTCTGCAGTTGCCCTGAAAAATTGCCCTGAGTGTATTTGACCTGAAAATGCATGGTTATTTTGCCGCGGTGATCTTTGGAGTGTCAGTTTCATGGTCACTTTTTGGAGCGCTGATGACTGAGCTCCCCAGTGAAAGCATTACACTAATCATCGTGAGGAAGGAGGCAACTTCTTGAACTAAAACTTGAAGGAGTGAAAGAAGCGGGAAGCCAGTGGTGTTGGAAAGTCTCGGGGGTTGGGAAAACATGATGTGCTGCCTGATGGAAAGATCTTTCAAGGTTTTTAACTCTAACCTCTACCCACAGCTGGGCTGAGGGACAAGCCCCTGGTTATCCAAAGCTGGTGTGTAGGACTAATGAGGTATTGTGGCCATGGTTGTTTCTCTCTGGGTTGTTACTTGTAATGCAAAACCAGCAGGGAGTTGGAGAAAGCTGTTTTCTCTTTGCTGCTCTTCTGTTTTGACAAAGTTTGTAGCCTTTTCTCTCAAAGATTGTGTAGCCTGATGGGTTGGTAGCCCCCCTCCTGGCACCATGGAGGAGGCTAGTGTGGCTGAAGACTTGAGGCTTGCCTGAGGCTCAGGAGCCAGTGCTGTTGGAGGTGCAGGCATGTCCATGGTACCTGCAAAGCCATGGGCTGCTACAAATTGCACTGGTTGTCTGCCGTCCAGGCATGTGAATGAAGCCCTCAGCTTCAGTTCTGCCACAGATGCATGCCTTAATCACAATCACCAGGTTAGGTTTCTGTCCAGATGTGCTTGTTTGTGTAACAGACAGGACCCATCCATCCCTCTGCCGGGGAGAGGCTGGCTGACAATCGTGAAGGATTTTTCGTTTTCCCTGGATGATGCAAAACGGCCATGCAGATGGCCCCATCTGTGTGCCAGATGAGTGCTGTTTATTTATGTGTGTTTGGCTGGCATCTCAAAGAATACAGTGCCTCCTCTGCATTTTTTTCTGTGGCAGGTGGTATCTGTTGGCTTGCTAGGCAAAGCTTAAATGCCTAAGTTGTTCAAAAGTGGTAGCAACCTCTATACTGGGAGCTGAAAGGTTTACAGTTTTTTTTCCTGTTTTAAATTCCTGACTGTGTTGGAAGGGTAGCAGAGATCTGGTCAGTAATTGCCCTATCAATGCATTATTGAAGGTGAAACTCCATAGACCTCTTTAAAGAGGTTTGACGTACCTTCCCTGGTCATGTGTTAAGACAAGCTTATTACTATTATCATTACATTATTTGCTGTTTTCTGCTTTCGTTCTGTGGCAGCACTACACAGTGTTTGAATCTGAAAGCTGCTCTATCTCCTAATTTCTGCTTCAGTTAATAAGGAGTATAATTTGCCACAATATATATAACTTCTTCTGTCAAATCTATTGCTGCTTATAAAGTGGCAAGCGCCAGCCTGTTGGAGTGACTTTAGTGGAACCCCGGTTCCCTCACCATACTGAGGCAGAGGGACATGGTGTTCAGGCACTGAGCTTTGTTCAGAGTTCGGCTCCCATAGTAACAGGGACATCTATGAATATTTAATGGCAGGAGATTCCTGTTTTTCCAAGGGAGAGTTGTCATATTGCAGCAACAATAAAACATCAGCTTGAGAAGATCAACTCCTTATAAATGAGAAAGCAACAAAAGCTCTGAGATGACCTTCCTGCTGTGCCCAGCATCATGAGATGCTTTGATCTACCACTCATCAGGGAAATTAAGGATGGCTTCAGTAAGCTTCACACGCATTTGTCTTGGAAAAGAGGGCATTTCATAAATAAGATTATTAGCTGCTTCACAGACGTGTAATTTTTTGTGTTCAATCATGTTCAATTAAAGGAATTGGTTTTGATTTCCAGTTTCAACAAACTGGCTTCACAAGCTTATTTGGGGATGGAAAGCAGCTTCTCAACACAAAGAAAATGGTTAAAGCAAGAGTGAAAATGAAATTGAGAGTGCTCTTGCAGTCATAATAAAGAAGCTGTCCTGTTAGAAAGAGCGTTTTCCCTGGAGCCAAATGGTAGTTGTAACATTTACCTATGTCTGGGCCCCAAGTGAATCTGGCTTCTGTCAGTTTATCATATAAAAGGTTCACAAATGGCAAATTTTTGTTCTGGAATTTTAAATTTACAGACTTTTAACCTGGAATGGCTCAAAAGTACCTTTTAAAATGAAACTATGTTTAGTCGTCTGAAGGTAACACATTTATCAGGTGGATGGATGGGTTAATATCAATCGTTGTAAATGTTTAAACATAACATGTTTCACTGCCTTTTTATTTAGCTTAGTAGAATGGGGTTTTTTTCTTCAATAGTTCTGATGTGTAGACCAAGTGGAAAGTGGATTAAAAGTTATTTATATGAAAAAATAACTCTTTTAGGATAAAGCAACTTAATAAGATCAAAGACCACTGGAGAAGACTGTGGTGTGTTCTTCAATTCTTCAGTTACAGTAGTCTCATAGGGAGCTTATTGCTACTGTAAGGAAATCATGCAGTGTGAAAGAGAAGTATTTCCTTGTTGTATATGCTCCAGACAACCTTAATGCACTGTCTTTAATAGGTAGTATGTAGGTTATATCATTGGCTGTTATAAACATGTTGTGCACATAAATGCTTGCACTGATCAACAGGTTAAAAATAAAATCACTGTGTAGCTACCACACAGGCAGCAAGCTCGTGCTCTTTTTTTAGCTAGAAGCCTGTGGTGTTCCAGCCAGAGAGTTAGGTTCTCATCCTGATGGTATTTAATTCCCCTGGCCTTGTTTGCACTTCTCTTGATTTCCAGTGGTATAAAAATATTGTTTTTATAGTAATAGTTAGGTTTGCTTCCATCAGATTAAATGGAATTTTTCAAAAGCAGATAAAGGCCAGACTTATATTATCATAAGTTCAGCACAAATTCAGGGGGAAAAGTACTGTTTAAGACTGACCCAGTGAATTCCCTGAATCAGCTTAATACATGACTACTCATGCTCTCATAAATGGGAGGGGAAGGTCTGCAGCTAGGAAGGAAAATAGCATTTTAACAACAATAAATTGATTTTATAGGTACCAGAAATGGCATGAATAGTCTACTGCTGATGTAGTTTTGCTGTGATTCCAGTTTAAATTTGCGAGATTTTCAAAGAAAGCACAAGTGATTTAGGAGAGGGGCTTCCTGCTAAAAAATTAAAAACAGGTCTTCTCATTCCCTCAAAACACCGAGGCTAAACCACTGAAGGTGCGTCACTTGTTTCCCTTTGAAATTGATGGTCGTAGCATTCTGTATAAGGGTTTAGGAACAGTTGAAGTCAATACGTTTTTTGTCTTATTATACTTTTGCTTCTAAAATACTCGTGGACTTTTCCAAGATCACCTACTATATTGCAAAATACATTTAGAAATTCCTGGCAGCTCCGTGCTGTAGTTAGCTCCACCATACCAATACATAGAAACTTATGTCAAGTTTGCTGTATTTGCTGGCAGCAGTTAACTAACAAAAATCAGGAGGGCAAGTCTACCCATGTGGCTCTCTCTGGAGGCCATGGCTGGCTAAGTGTTGATCCTGTTGGCTAATGTACTGTCAGTGTGGTGCCCTGCGCCCCAGCATCACTGGGAAGGGCTCTATGCAGGCATGTTTGAGGTCTGCGTGAGGTGAGATGAAGAGTCTTTTCTAAGGTCTGTGCAGAGTGGTGGTGATCTTCAGCCAGGGTTTCTCTTCCACACTTGAGAAGCGTGAGGCGCCTCCGGCCCTGATGGCCACCCTACTGCCTTGTTAGAAGAGGAGGGAACTTTGCTCATTCAGCTTGTCGGTTTGGGTGGCAGTTGATTAATCAGTTGAGTCATTGACCATAGTGTTGGGTGGCACGGCTTTTTCCTTCGTCCATTTTTCCAAGTGCTAGGTTGCTGCTCTCCAAGAACATAAAGGTTGGCTGTCTTGTAAAGGAGAAGGCCTGAAAGCTGATGTTAAATGCTAATTAACAGCTTGCAGCATTAATGCTGCGTTGGGCCTGAAACTGTCTTCTTCAGTCGTGAGTGCTGCAGACGCAGTTAAGTGTAGACATGGAGTAGCTGTGCTGGGAGAAGCAGCATAGCGGCCATTTTGTCTAATGCACGCTTACTTCTTGTGTGCTTGGCCTCCAGCCTTGATGTCACCCTCTTTTGTCAGGTGCTGAGGGCCGAGCAGGACACCTTTTCTACTTTGTTTGAGGGCATGGACAACATACCCCAGATCCTGAACTCAGTGTGGTGCTTCTCAGCCACTGAGGGGTGAACCAGATGAGGGAACCTGCTGAGATCTCATTGCATTGGTGGAAGGTTTAGCTAGCAGAGGGGCTGTGAGGCAGGGGGGACAAGTCTGCTACTGTCCTTCTCTTTTCTCTTGCTGCCTCCCCAGCCACGTCCCAGGGCAAATGGGAGACACCTGAGGAAGTCCAGATGCTGGCTCTGGGGGGCAGAGCATCACCTGTGGGGCTCTAAGGCGCCGTTGGGTCACATCAGGCAGGACCCCCACTCTGCCCTGCCACAACCCCACCGGAGGCCCTCATCTCCAGCGTGCACAAGCCCACCTGTGTCCCCAGGACACACTGTGGAAGTGGAGGGATTTCAGCTGACGGTAAAGCTGGGCAGCTTCAGAGGGTTTGCACATTTCCACTGCTTCAGAGCAGGTCCCCTCTGCTGCCTCCCCGATTCCTCAGTGGCCAGGCTGGAGCAGAAGGGGTGACCTGGTAAAACCAGCCAAGGCAGCCACCACCAGCTGCGGCTGGAAGCTGTTACTCCATTTGGTGCTCTCTAATTGTAGCTGTCACCACTCCAAGCAAGTGGAGGGAGAGGCGGTTTCCTTGTTTTTCAACTAAGGGAGTTTAAAAAGCATTGGTTTTGGCTAAGTGCTCCATCGCCTTGGCAGTCCTCTTCTCCTCAGCTGGCAGATGAGGGATGGTGCTCACTGCCGGGAAGAGACCTGACCAAAGTCGGTCACTGCTGTGAAGCCAGGAGAGGTGGAAGAATGAGGGCAGGACTTCCCCGTTGGTTCCCATGGATGCCAAATTTGTCCCAAGCATGCAGGGAGAGGGGTTGCCTCTGTATAGGGGGGCACTGAGGTGGCCACCACCTTCGCCCTCTGCTTCCCTGAGAGGTCAGAAGCTTTGTGGCTATACCTGTAGTGACATCTCTGCCAATACCCTGCTGTGTGCCTTTCCCAGCAGGCAGCTTCTTCCTCTAGCTTGGAGAAGTCATAAGCAATGGTAGAAGTGGGCAATAGGGCCTCTCCTTGCTGGAGGAGGCACCTTGGAAATGCATGTGGGGTGAGATTTGATTGGGAACTTGGAGACTTGGGTGGGAACGGGAGCAAAGAGGAGGAAGCTGCTGGGAAGTGACAATATGTGGAAAAACCAGCTTCATTATGTCCTATTATAGGAAAAAAAAACAACCAGCCAACAACTGAGGTGAAGCAAGAAGGGGGAAAGGCAGTCTAGCAAGTGCAATAAAGATGTTAGCTGTATTTCTAAAAGCGAATATTTGGAATTTCTGAGCAGCCTGTGCAGTGCCACTCGTCTATTTCAATGAGGAGGCTGGGGCTAAATTCTTGATAAATACAAAGGTAAAAAACTGTGGAGGCAGAAGTGACTGAAGCAAGCTTTGAAAGAAAGAAGTGATAATGTTTAAAGTAAATTAAATGCTGTCTTTTTTTTTCCGTGAAATACTAGCAAGATTACTTAAGGAGGAACGTGTGTGTAAAAAAGCAGTAGGTTCCACAAACAAAAGCATTTGTGCAGCTTTGTAGAGCAGTCGTAATAGCACAGCTGAAGAAACTCCAGGGGAACCTGTAAAAGTCTGTGCGTAATTAGCACTAACACACAAAGGGAAAGAGTGAGCGGATGCCAGCAGATTGGGGGGGGGAAAGAAAGTATAACCAAAACATTTGGAATTCGATTTGAATACAACTACTAGCTCAGTAGGATCCTGAAAAGGAAAAAAAAAAATAAAATGGAAAGAAATGCAGTGGGTGGGAGTTTATTGCAGTTGTCTCAGTAACTCAATAAAGTATGTGGCTTTCAGAAATAGTAGAATGCTGGCAAAAATTAAAGTTTCCTGAAAAGTCTCTGCTCTTATGGAAAATGCCATTTATTTTAAAAAAGTAAGATAGGAAGGGCACAGCTCTTGCAGAAGGAACCTGCAGAGCCTGTGAAGGTGCTCCTCAGGCTGGTCAGCCAGGAGCACCTCACCAAGTCTGCCCTGAGCCAGGGTGGCAGGAGCTGGGGTCACTGCATGCATGGAAAGAGAAGGAAAAGGAAGGAGCACTCCTTTCATCTGTTTTAAAGCCAATGGGTTTCTAGTTTGCATTGTATGTTTTCACAGAAAGAAAACCAGCTTCTTTTTTTTTTTTTTTTTTTTTAATTTTCTGAAAGCAATCGCACCCTTTTCCTATTGGACCATCAGAAAAGAGGATGGCAGAGCACAAGAGTTCTTTTTTTTTTTACCCCCAATTTATTCCCCCCCCCCAAACCGTTGAGCACACTGTTGATGGAAGTGTTTTGGTCTGACTCCTCCATGATACCTACTGTCTTCTCTGGCAGGTGCTACTTTGGAGTACATCCCTCACGGCCAACTTGCAAATGCCCACTTAGCTTCAAATTTGCGGACGCTGAAATTGGAGCAGGACATTGTGCCTGCTCAGGAGGAGAGGAAGACTCCCCTGGTGGAAGCTGTTCGGGGAAGGAAGTCCTTTGCTTCTCAGGACAAAACTCTTGCTCCAATTAACCTGACAGATGACCAGCTTGCCTCTGGCCTCTATGGTAATAACTGGCTCACGTTCACCTTTCATCATGCTGATGGAGTTTGAATATGAAAATACGGTTAGAGGAGGTTTTCAGGGTTCTCAAAGTCGTGAAAGCAGGAAAAGATGCAGCTGTGGGGAAAGTCACTAATGGCAGATAGCCATTAGTTTTTAAATGGTAGATTGCAGCACATCAGTGAAATGCCATTTAGTATCTTCATAAGAAAAATGTGCTAAGAAAGGGTTAATAAATTATTATTTTTTTAAAACCTAAATTTGTATGAATGTTTTACTTGTCTGATGCTTAGAGATTGATTTGAAAGTTGTTTCAGTGAATAGTAAAATCTAAAGAAACAACCTTGATTGAACTTCCCCACCCTGTTGAATAGGTTATTGTTAAATGTGCTGTCTCTACTAATGCAGTAGTTCTGGCAATGAGCTGCTGTCATCTGACACCAAGAATTAAGGTTTTCTTAACAGAGCAGAGTAACTAATTTCAACGTTAGTAGTCTTTCACAAATAGCAAAGAAAAAAAAAAGGTGTATTTTCTGAAAGTTTCCTAAAACGTCGTAAAGATTAGCAGCATGTTGGAAGATGGGAAAGTTAGGCTAAATAAGTTTTTGATTTCCAGAGTTGTTTTTGAAAGTGTTCTTTTATATTTCTAATATGCATCTCATTCCATGACTGTAGGTATAAAAGGACTAGAAAGCCCAGCTTCAGTTGGTAAATTAAACAGAAAGCTGTTTGCTTATTTTGAAAAATTGTCTAAAGCTGGTGCAGTCAAGTCTGGCTACAGGTTTGTACTGATATGTGTGCTTTGTCTCCCTTTTCAACAGTATGTGCTAATAATGAAAACGCACTGAAATCTATCATGAAGAAAAGGGATGGGAAAAAGGATTTGAGCAACACCAAGAAGAACCTGCAGTTTGTCGGCATTAATGGCGGGTAAGAGACCTGTCTCCAAAAAATGTGTTATTATAGCACTGTCACAGTGGGAAGGAAAGGAGGAACCCATGAACTTATGCATAGCTTTGGCCTAACTTAGAATCATAGAATCGTTAGAGTTGGAGGGGAACTTAAAGATCATCTAGTTCCAACCCCCCTGCCATGGCCAAGATCACTTTCCACTGGACCAGGTTGCTCAAAGCCACATCCAGCCTGGCCTTGATCGCTTCCAGGGATGGGGCATCAACAACTTCTCTGGGCAACCTCTTCCACTGTCTCACCACCTTCACAGTACAGAATTTCTTCCTCATATCTAATCTAAACTTACCGTCTTTCAGTTTAAAGCCGTTACCTCTCATCCTATTGCTCCACTCCCTGACAAAGAGTCCCTCCCCATCTCTCCTGTAGCCCCCTTCAGGTATTGGAAGGCTGCTATAAGGTCTCCCCGGAGCCTTCTCTTCTGCAGGCGGGGAGGAGCGGACAGGACAGGTGACTCAAACTTGACCAACAGGGTATCCCATCCCATCCCATCTGCCCCATGCTCAGTGTAAAAGCTGAGGGATCAAAGAGGTCAGCCTCTTTCTTCAATGGTCAGTGTCCATTCTTCTGCCTTTGATCCTGATCCATGTGTTCCTGAATCCATTTCCCATCTGCCACCGGGTCCAGTCTGGGACTTTCCCACTGCCTGCCAGCAACGTGATCATCATCCTGGGAGCTTGATACTGTTTTTATATATATTGTGTGCATTTCATTATTTTCTTACTGATATTATTGTCTTCTTTTTATTGTTAATCATTTTAGTTTCATATTTTATTAAAGTAGTTCAGTTTCTTTTCAACCCTTAAGTCTTTCTCCCTTATTCTCTCTCTCTCTCTTCTCTTCTGAGAAGGGAAAAAGGTTAAAAGAGAGCATCTGTCATTTGTTTAGCAGCCGGCCCAGTGTGAACCATGACAGCAGCAATAGTCTCAAGTACCTGCAGATTAGATTACTGCCGAATTTAACACAGGAAGATGAAACAAAGTCAAAGAGCCATGGGAACATCTCTCAGGCAATGTTTTAGTAAGGAAAATTTTAATAGGTATTTGGCAGCTGACAAGCACAGCACTGGGCTATTAAACAATACAGCAAGAGGTGGCATTGCCTAAGAATTAACTTTTCTGGCTTTGCACTAGATAAATACAGAAACTTTGCTGCAGAAATACAGAAAACAGTATGCAATATTATCATATTCTAAAATATTATCTACCCTCGCAGAATGTTGCAAAGAACTTTAAAATTGTCTTACTGAGTTGTTTTTAATATCTTTTCTAGCCCTTTCCTCAGATTAGTTTTTTCTTCTTTAGTATAAATGCCTTGTGCAGTATATAATCTAAATATTGTAATTACTTCATTTTATATGTGTTAGTTAAAATGTTATAGTGGGGGAATGTTACCACTCATAAATCACTTTTACATTAGAAGAATAGGAGTAGTACATTAATTCAGCAGCAGCTGAGGTTGATAAGATGTTGCATTGGAATCTGCATTGTAATTATCCAAATTACTTATATTTCACCTAAAGTATCAAAATGTTTTGGACAGTCACAGGAAGAAGTGTTAAAATCGTGGCTGTTGTCCTGTGGTAAGTTTGTTAGCTTCCTGGCTTTATATCTGCCTAGGAAGGCAACGACACCATTTACTCTGAACCAAGTAGAATCATAGAATCATAGAATGGTTTGGGTTGGAAGGGACGTCAAAGATCATCGAGTTCCAACCCCCCTGCCATGGGCAGGGACACCTCCCACCAGACCAGGTTGCTCAAAGCCCCATCCAGCCTGGCCTTGAACACCTCCAGGGATGGGGCATCCACAACTTCCCTGGACAACCTGTTCCAGTGTCTCACCAACCTCATAGTAAAAAATTTCTTCCTGAGATCTAATCTGAATCTTTTTTCTTCCAATTTAAAACTGTTTCCCCTTGTCCTATCATTACATTTCCTCTCGAAGAGTCCTTCTCCAGCTCTTCTATAGGCCCCCTTCAGGTATTGAAAGGCCGCTATAAGGTCTCTCCGAAGCCTTCTCTTTTCCAGGCTGAACAATCCCAGCTCCCTCAGCCTGTCCTCATAGGAGAGGTGCTCCATCAGAATGAAGTAATTTTATTTTGGGGCTCTGGCAAGGTCTGGCAGGGCGTTAAGACTTCTGTTTAAAAAAAAAGTTGTTGTTCTTTCATGACACGCTGTCAGTTGGCAGCGGCGCTGAGTTCAGTGAGTAGAAAAGGTCTCCTGAGTACAAAGCAGGAGGACTAAGCCTTGGCAAGGCGCTTCTCAGCTGGCAGCAGCGCAGGTGGGTAACGGGGGGCTGCCGAAGGGCACTGAGCAAGCACCCCTGCCCGTTCTCCACCCCCCCAGGTACGAGACGACGTCCAGTGATGACTCCAGCTCCGAGGAGAGCTCTTCCTCGGATTCGGAGGAGGAGTGCGAAGGCCACGAGTATCCCCCCGGCCGGCACACGGAGGAGGGGCAGCCCCTGCCCCGCGCCCCGGAGATCTGCACCGTGGGGGCAGAGAAGGAGGGTCCCCCTCCAGAGTGCGAGGCCGAGGAGGTGGAAATCAGAGAAAGGTAGGCTGCTCACCCTCTCCCCAGCAGCTCTAAGGGGGGTTTCCAACCACCTCCTTCCACAGGACCGACTCCAGGCTTTGCCCACGCTACTGAAGAAAGTGCCAGCCCCCATCTCCCCTCGACTGCTGCCCGCTTCCCTCTTCCTCGAGTGGGTGACCAGAGGGGCTTTTTTGGCAAAACAACTGTGTGTGAGTGGGGAGAAGGTGTCAGAGGGGGTCCTTTCCAGCAGCTGACCCTGGTGGCTTTAAACAGTCCACGGATAGTGAGGCTCAGTCAGTTACCCCCCTGCAGAGGTTCTCCCAGGGCACAAACAGCACTCATTTGGGAGCAGGCGATGCCTTGTTGTCAGCCTGGTCTGTGAGACAGTAAGTAAGCAAGGAAGGGAGTCTTGAAGCACGCACACACACCAGGCCAGCAGCCTGCTGGGAGCCCATCTTGCTTTTGCGCCTTCCACAGCATCTCAGCCATGGCTGGTGCTGCTCGGTGAGAGAATGGGGTGCAGCAGCAAGGAGCTCATCCAGCCCTGAGATCATATACTTCATATACTACGATACACTTTAAGGCTGCTGTCACACACGTGTTCAGCATTTCACGTCTGAGTTACTTTTCAAATTGCTAGTAATGAGCTATGTGAGGTAGCATTTGGCAGGCAAGGCCTTTTTGGGGATTTTTTTGGCACATGGAAAGCAGTAGTGGTGTGGGTTTTTACTGATTCTTGATTAGTGAATGGACAAAAGGAAGTAAAAACATAGTGAAGGGATATTTTATAGATGATGGGTTTGCCAGATGTTTACAAGTGTGCTAGCTTGTAAAATTATGTAAGTGGAATAAATAACAGTAAAATGGCTAAGACAAAAGTAATGTGTCATACTTCACTGGAGGTATAGCTTAGCATCTAACTTATCTGTAATTATCAACTGCTAAATAAAAGAGATGCAGAAATTCATAATTAAGAGCTATTTGCAGGCCTTGAAGCTGTGAGTTTTTAAGTGCCCCGAGTTTTATTTATACAGTACTGCAGGCTGGCCTGGTTTTTTATGGGTGGCACAAAAAGATGGGCAATTTCTCCAAGGAGTTCTCTAATTTGCACTTGCCCTAGCAAGGGATGGTGGTGAAGAGGGGGCAGCAGGACAGCTTAGATAGCCACCTGTGCTTGAGGAGCATGTTCTTTGCAAGCTGGCAGTGCCCTTCGAGGGGAAGAGACAGGGCACATGGCCATGTGGGACCGAGTGTGGTCCATGCAATGGTGGAGCATTTAATTGCTCTGGAAGCACCAGCAGCTGGCCTGTACCCCTGAAGGGCTAAAATGCCTGTCTTACACACACGAGTGTGTTAGCCTCTCTGCTTTTTGGGAGAATTTCCCCCTAAAATTGCCATATCCTCTGTAGCAGGTCGTAGGCAGAGAGGATGGCAGCCTGGCATGCCACGGGGCACAGGCGCGAGCCTTGTTTTCAGGTGTTCTCTGAGTTTGGAAATTTGTGGTGGATAGGGAGCAGAAGTGAAAACTGGAGGGCCTGGAGAAAGAGGAAATTTCCAGAGTGGATGGGATGAGAGAGTCTTCTTCTGGTGAACAGGATAAACAGGGAGCCAGCAGGGAGGCACCACTTGTGCCCTTTCCCATCGGTTAATTCCGTTTCCGTCACGACTGTCGGCATTTCCTCTGGTTAATCAAGTAATCAAAGCACCAAGTAGTCAGTACATGCTCTGCAGTCGTACAGCGGTAGGTGAGAATTTCCCCTGGAAGGGCTGCCAAGTCTAAAGCACAGAAGTGATGCATCGCCTGCTCTCTGTTCCCACTGCTCCTCCCGGGTACATCTGGGAAACACATTGTTCCTCCTCACGGAGGTCGGCGGCTCCGCTCGCCGTGGAGGGAGTCCCCGCGGAGAATCGCTGCCAGCTCGCCTCCTGCCTTGCAGCAGCTGATGACTTGCCTGGAAACATGCATTCCCACATGACTTTCAGAAAGGTAAATGTTTCTATGCTGAAACATGGAGAGAAGAGTCTAAACGTGCCGTGTATCCTGCTGTCTCCCTCAGATACGAACTCAGTGAAAAGATGCTTTCTGCCTGTCACCTGCTGAGAAACAACATTGATGACCCCAAGGCACTGACCAACAAAGACGTGGTAAGCAACGGAGGGCAAAATTCTCTCTGAGCTACAACAGAAAAACGTTAGGGAGGGATAACTTCAGGTTTTGCAGGACCAGCACTGCAGTGGCTAGGCAGAAGGGGGTTTCATCTTTCTTGGAAGAGTCACAACGTGTTTTTTCTATCAGGAGACTTGTCCAAAGAATGTACTTGTGCATTGTGTGCTGGGGTGTTGTTGTCCCAAGGCGCACACATAAAAATAGTAACATGAAAGTGCAGTTTCAAGACATCGGTGCATTCCCGTGTTATTTTTCTAAGTGTTGCTTTAACAGCGCTGCAAGCGGTCTCAGGCCTCGCATTAAGAGACTGCACAGAGTGAGGAGCCTGTTTCTGCCCATGACAAAAGCTCTTGAGTCTGGTGTAAAACAGAATGTGCTCTGTCTCCTCCTAAGCACAAGGATGCTGTTTTTGTCTCGCTGCGCTGGTAGCTTTTAGCTTTTAGCAGGAGTAAGGAGGATTCATTGTTAAAACTCAGTCTCAAGAAATAAGGTTGTGTTTGCTTCATATAGCAATTGCCTATATGCTTCATATGGGAATTGCATATGCTGCTTTGTGAGAGCAGTCTGAAAGCAAAGGAACACTGTTAGTGATATGAAATAGAATTTTGCATTCATTACAGTTGCGTGGTGATGTGAAAGGCAACGATCCAGTGCCAGTCTTCTCTACCATAGAGCAGCTGCAGCTTCTTAAGGACAATAATATTGTGTGTAAGACACAGACACAAATATTGTCTGTGTCCATTTCTGACATTTGTGGTCCAGGGAATGCTATAGTGGGTTGTTTAATACAGTTGTGATGAGTGACTTTTAATCCTGTGTCAGTCCTTCAGGAGTAGTTTAGGCATTCAAACAACAAATGCTTCAGGCTCAGTCAGAGTTGAAAGTGTCAAAAATGGCATAACCAGGTGATAATCTCTGCCTTGGAAGTGTAATTTGAATTTACATATGTCTTTCTTGTGCTTAAAGTGTTTGTCAGCACAAGTGGTGCTTTGTGTCTGGAAACTGCAGGCGAATGAGCTTTTGTTCTCTCTCTGTCTGCTGATAAAGAAGTCTTGTCCAAAAAGGGTAAACTTCAGTACAGCTAGGGTTCCATATAAATTGTCCCAAGCTCTTCTAACACACTCAGATCATGTAGCTGCTGTTTACACCAGAAAGGGCTGTGGACCGCTCCTTTTTGGATGTGATAGATGACTTGAATAAAAAAAGTGTACCATTTACTTAGTAATGTGTGTGATACGGTGACAGTAAAAAGAATTTCTTAGTGAAAAGAATTCAGCAGAGAATACGTGGTCCTTCCTATGTGTCTCAAAGGTCAGATTTCCTTGATTTCTAATCATTCTTCTCACTGCTTACCTTTGAAGCCATTTTGACTGAATCTTTCTTGTCATTCCACAATCAGACCAGACAAGGTAGTCAGTCCAGCTGTTGCCTTCACAGTGCTAGGCAGAGAGGGGACTGCATCACGTGAAAGCTATAAATCTGGTTATTTGCTCCAATACACTTTTTGCCTTTTTCGTTACAGTCTGAGGTTGTTGACTCAGGTTCAGCTTGTGATCCTCTGTAACACCCAGCTCTTCTCCTGTAGAACTGCTGTCCAGCCAGTTCTCCAATACTTTGTGCATTTGATAATTCATCCTTTGGGACTGGACCTACTTGACTTAGCATGCTGTTGTTTGAGTCCCCGAGAAACATGCATTCCCACTGCTCTTAGTCTTGGGCTCATCGGTGATTTATGAGCTTAGTTATGTATTTCATGGAAATGGTTACTCCAAGTCTTTTTTCTGTTCACCAGTATTTGATACCCACTAATTCTGGGGGTAATCTTACCCTAAAATTCTGTGCCCTCAGAGGTGAACCATTCCTGAATTTAAGCGAAATGAGAGGAAGTAAACAATTGGTGTTTCAAAGAGGGATTTAGTCAGAGGGGAAGCTTCAGTTCATACATCTTGTTTGTCAGCTGAATACTTTCTTCCCACATTTGACTAAAAAAGGCTTGACCTCCTGCATGGCTCACTTGTGGGATGGAAAATCCTTTAAATAGATTGCCCATATGTAAATTTTTCTGTCTTGATTTTGGCAGAGGTTTTGTTTAAATACCATCCAGCATGAGTGGTTTCGTGTCTCAAGTCAGAAGTCAGCTGTCCCTGAAATGGTTGGAGACTACATAACTGCTTTTGAAGAGATTTCTCCTGCTGTCCTCAGACATATCATCAATATGGCAGATGGAAACGGAAATACTGCTCTGCATTACAGCGTCTCACATTCTAACTTTGAAATTGTAAAGCTGCTTCTGGATGCAAGTAGGTTGACCTGTTTGCATATTTTTTTTAATTATTTTTGGTTTTTGCAGTCCTCACAGGTGGCGTTCTTGACAAGCAAGAGGTCAAATTTGGACTTCCTCCAGCAGCTGTTTGAACTGTTGTTACATGGTGGTGCACTTGGGTAGTCTAGAATCCTTGTTTCTAGTGCTAGCTTTGGAGATAATGGTGATGGCTCTTGAAGAAGTTACAAAAACACTGAAGTAAATAATATTCAAAGCTGATCTATCATGACCTGTCTATCTTGGGACAGATAGGTAGATCCCTGACTCTTGGACTGTAGTCCAAGTTCAGCGGCACCAGCCTCCAGCAGTTTTCTCTGGAGGCAGCACAGCTGCTGCTCAGCCACAGGTAGGGTTCTGGTGGAGGAAGATGCGTTCAGGTATGAACACCCATATTAAACATTCAAGCTCATCTAGCTTTATCTTATTAGAGTATACAAAAGCTTTTTCTGGCCACCGCCTTGGCATGTCGACACTGCTGTCCTGAGAAACTGGAACAATATGGCATTCTGCCATATAGGAGCATTTCCCTGATCCATGAGCAATGTGATGATGCTTCATTTAGTTGCTTGTGTTGCTGCTTCCTTCCCTCTATCCCCTCGCCACACATGCAGAGGGGGTAGTGGCAGAGGGGAGCATCTGCTCCCTACATGTGCTAAGCCAGAAGGCAGTCAGCAGAAGATGTCACATGTTGGAGGTGGTCCCAGGCAGAATGAGATCTGTTTAAGCCTGGTTTTGCTCCCTGACTGAAGAAGTTTCTTTCCCTAAACTCATTACAAAACTTGTCAAAGTTGGTTGTGAAGCCTAATTAGACCAATGACGTAGATGGAGTGTAAGCCTACCTATAAATCCAGAAGGGTAACATCAGATAAACAAGAATATTAATGATACAAATCTCAGCTTTGATAGCCCAGCACCTCTGTCGCTGCAAAGACTTCCTCCCCAGGAAAGTGAGTGCTTTGAGATATCTGGTCCTGTTTGAAGGCAGCCTGTTGGGGAGAGTGAGTCAGGGTGAGGGAATGCGGGGAATGTCAGGAGCACAGTGAAATGGAGCAGCACAGTGCAGTGGCTCTGCAGCATGGTGATGGGAGGAGACTGCCCCTTTGCTTCCCTGGGTGTCTCAGGGTGGTGTGAACACGCTCATCTGCTGCTGGAAGTTAGGACTGCTGTATTTTACAGCAGCTGGTGTATTCCTCCAAAACCAGCAGGGTTTAGCTGTAAAATCCAACAACCATGACTAGTGCCAGGTGTGCAGGAGCACACTGCACATGCCAGCACTTGGAAGGTATTTGCAAACAGGCAGATTCCTTCAGGTTTCAACAGTCTCTCTCTGGACTGTGTCTACATGGTCACTACAGGCAGCTTTGCAATGTGGTTATAGCACAGGCAGATTCTTGGTCCAAGAACTCTATTCTGTGTGTTTCTTGGGAAGAGCAGATGAGACAAGAGAGTCCTCTGTATCACCATGCAGTGTTACCAAGAGGACAAATTGGAAAAGAGCTGTGCTCATTAGCCATGTAGAAAAGGAGCTGAAATGGGACCTCAGAAGATGCAGCTCTGCTAAAGTAGTCTAGCCAACATAGGAGAGCATCACTTCCAAGAATTATGTATTACTTGTGAAGTAATGCATGCATGTAGCAGAGTGTCATGTTCTGCGGATTCCCAGAAGTGACCTCTGTAAGTAAGGGTGCGTTGCTGGTTATAACGTAGCACAGGTGATGTCTATGGAATATGAAAAAATTGTGCATTTTCTTACACCTGCACATGAGAACATTGCTTCTGCAATGTTCTTTTCACTTAAAGGAAAAAAAAAAGCCTTTGGCAATAAATCTGAAGAATTTCCTGAAACATTTTTGCTTGTTAAGATATCTGTGGTGCAATTTAACCCCACGTCTAGAGACACTAGTTTATGTATAAAGTTTGAGTCTTTGCTTTCCAATAAGATGAGCACACTGAAGGCCCTGCTGCCTGGTAAACTAATAAACCCTGCTGGATTTCTGTGGAATTTTAGGAACAGAAACAGTCTAACAGACTGGAGGTTAGACCTAAACAAAAAGGAGAACTCTTGTCAGCTGCTGGCACTAATCAGAGAAATTGACTGTATTTGTTCCCAGAGTACTTTTCTTCGCAGTCAAATACTTCATAGAGCTGGAAAAAGTCTTTTAATTTAAAGGTGTTTTTTTCTGCAGCTCCAAAACATGTCAAAGTACACTTGCAGATCTTTAAAATAACACTGATTACAAGAAAATGTTTGTGCTGAGGAGAAACAGCTTTTCCATTGACCGACCTAGACAATTCTATGTTACTGGGCTGTTTCTGTTTTGCAGGGTGCATTCCCTCAGGAGAGGAGCTTAAAGAGTCTCGTGGTGGTATTCCTGGGGTTCGGACCCCAGTGGTCATGTCAGATTTCAGACCATTTGCTTTTATAAAAGAACTAAAAAATGCACAAAGCCCCAAATGATGACATAAAATGGCTTTGTTCTCTCCCTTGTGTTGCACACATAGCAGAAGAGAATCCTTTTGTTTCTCAGGCTCAAGAGTGCCCCTGTTTATTTTTTTCCTTCTCCACTTTCCCTTGAATTGCTTCCATTATGAGAGCAATTGCTGCCTTTTCTTTTTATAGGCTGCTCTACTAACAGTTTATTCAGTTCATTAGCACAATTGCTGCTTTTTGGGTTCCTGCTTTCCAAAGAAATTATCTCATCCCTCTGCAGATGTCTGTAATGTAAATCATCAGAACAAGGCTGGCTATACCCCCATCATGCTTGCCGCGCTTGCAGCTGTGGAAGCGGAGAAAGACATGAGGATAGTGGAGGAACTGTTCAGCTGCGGGGATGTGAATGCTAAAGCCAGCCAGGTCAGTCAAACAACACCATTCCCGCTCCTGTGGCTTTTTATCTTTCCTTCCACACTCCCATCCCTGCTCCCGCGGTTCAGCTTGAGCACTCGTCCACCCCCACCCTCTGCGGTCTTTCATGTGTGTGTATATGGTTTTTTATTGCTATATACAGAATGGAGCCACGGAAGAACAGTTAAACCTCAGGTCTGGATCTCTTCTGAAAACGAAGACAATACTACATGAAAGAACCATTACTGAATTTTAGGAGGCATTTACAAATTCTGTACCATTTAGTTCCTCCCAAGGAACTCCAGATGTCTGGAAATAGATCCAATGTCTTCCTTTAATTTAATAAACAGCTATGTGAATGTGGGATATATTGTACATAAAAGGTATTTAAGTCAAGCAGAGCCTTGCGAGTGCTGTAGAAAATAACAGTCTTCCCCTTCCCGCCCTTCCCCAAAAGAAGCACAGTGCCAAAAAAAGAAGTGTGCATGCTTGGCCGCTGATTGTGGTGATTTAGGTTTTCCTCTTGTTTCCACACAGGCTGGTCAGACGGCGCTGATGCTGGCTGTGAGTCACGGGCGGATAGACATGGTTAAAGCTTTACTGGCCTGTGGTGCAGACGTCAATATCCAGGATGACGAGGGCTCTACAGCTCTGATGTGTGCTAGTGAACACGGACATGTAGAGATCGTCAAACTGCTGCTGGCTCAGCCTGGGTGTAATGGCACCCTGGAGGACAATGTGAGTTGCCTTTCCAGATAGTGCTTCTCCACTCTGGAATGTTTGTCTAATTTTTTTGATGCAGTGGAGAGCTGCTGAAAGCTACTGATGTGAATCTCTGACTCACAACGCCAAAGTACCAAATGCGTGTTTCCTCTGCTTAGTGGTAGCAAGTGCTGTGGTTGTTTGGCTAGTATCTCTGATTTTCTAACAGACCTAGCCAGAAGCTTTTTTTGTGGTTAGCTGTAGGTGTGCAGTGGCCAGAAGAGATAAACTATTTGCTAGCTCATGGTAAAACATCTTCGCTTCTCACATTCCTTCCCCCTTTCCCGGGACTCTTCCAGTTTTCAGTTAGGACCATATTGGGTGACTTAATGGCCTTTCTGGTGTTGATTTCTGTGTCCATGGCAAACGTCAGCCCTACAGTTCTCTTCACAGGATGTTCACACAGTATCTGCTCCGTGACTTTTGAGAGTACAGGTTTGGTCTCAGTCATGAAGCTACGTTGTCCTGACAGTAAGCAGGTACAGGCTGTCACTTCAGGCCAAGTGAGACAGTTGCATATTTCTTGTTTGCAAGGATCATTGCAGCCTACCCTGTCAGCAGACAGTTTGATCTGAAGACTTCTCAAGCTTGAAAATATTGATTTAGCTGGTTTCTTGCCAGTACTGTGTTCTCGTTACCAGCACCACTTCTTGGGTATGTTTCCTGTTCTTCTTACTGCTTTCACATACTGGTGACTGGAACAGAGCCCAGGTTTGGGATTTGGGGGGGCAGTGGGTGGTCATTTGTTGGAGCTGTTGCAGACAGGCAGAGACATCATTTCTGCTCACTCACTCACCTGCTGCAGGAGCTGGCTTAGTTGCCCGATGATGCCAGCAGTGTGTAACAGCTGGCGTGAGGGGAAAATGTTAAGAAGACCTCAGAGGAACAAACCCTTGTGGGACAGATCTAGGTTACTATTAATCACCAAGTCAATAATTAAAGTCTTCAAGGAGACACAGCCTGTAACTATTTGATACTGTTTTTTGATATTGTTTCCCAAGCACAGCTTGTCTGCTGCTTACTCATTTTACAATGGATTTGTCTGTGCTGAGAGATTACGAGATTTTTGGCATTATCCTAGCTATTCTGAATGTGACAGTGATGCTTTTCCAGTCAGCATGATCCACTAGTAAGCTGAGCTTCATCCTCCTACTGGTGCGTGCCACTGACGGTGATTCAGCATCTCTCTTTAAGAACTTGGCTGTTCCTGGTGTTAACGGTGGAGTTTTTGTTGTTCAGTTGTAGTGCATTCAGTGTACTGCACTGTAGTGGACAGCTCTTCTAGCTCCACGCCTGCTCAGGACAATTAAGATTTATGTATAATCGCTCCCTATAGTCTCATAAGAAGATTTTCCACTTGGATGCTGTCCATCATATCCCGTCCTGGAAAATGGGTTCACAGTTTCCCTAAACTGGTGCTGACCTCTCTTACACCAGTGTTACGGCAGCAGCTGGAAAACATGCTCCACTCAGAGAGCCAACATAAGAAGCGATCCCTATGAGAAGACATATCAAATACTGGCGTTATTGTGGAAAATTCTGTGTGCAAGAGCCAAAAGGCAGGCAGTGGACCAGCAAGCCAGTGTAAGATTTGTGCCAAGATTGTAACTGCCTGCCATGTAATTTAGACACTATTAGAGAGCAGGGGGTCGTGGCCATATGTTGCACCAATTTCAGGAAGGGAAAGAAGCAAGGAAGGCAGAACTGGGGATGTGTCAGCTTCATACAAGTGTGTCTCTCTGACAGCTGAGAGGTTCATATCACAGGTTGTCTGACATCCACTTCTTCCTGGACCAAACATGGTCTAAAGGGAAAACAGCAGGTCAATACATTACCCTTTAGGCAGAAGCAGTCTTTGCTTCTAGCAGCCTCAACAATTATGGTTTCTGAAATCAGGATCTTCTGAGAAATGGAGGTGCAGTATTTGACCATCTGGTCGAAAGTCCATCTGGTTGTAGTTAAGACTTCCATCGAGGAGCATTTGGAATTATGAATCAAACCACTCTTAGTGTTAATGGGAGCTATAACACAACAATTATCATTATAACACAGCAGTTATCATGACATTTGGTTAGCATTTGTCCCTCCCTTATCTTACCTTCCACTCTTTGCTGACACTGTAGTTTCTCTCAGACAGACCAATCTTCTGAAATCACTGGTCTTACACAGCACTACATGTAACGTTATTGTGGTAATGGCATGCTCATTCCTCCTCAGCAATAATCGAGACGACTCATTGAGAGAAATTATGAGGCCTCTGACAATTGGACTGCCTCATAAAACAGCAGTGTAAGGCTTATTGTCACTTAATTATAATAAAAGAAGTGAAACAAGACTCTAAATAAGCCCAACTGTCTGTCTGAGCAGTGGGGCCTCCGCTTCGCAACTCCCCGTCTCAGTGGGCTGGGGTCTGTTAATGCACACAAGTACTAATTCTCTTATTTCTTCCTTTCTCCTCTCAGGATGGCAGCACAGCACTTTCAATAGCCCTGGAAGCTGGACATAAGGACATAGCGGTTCTCCTTTATGCCCATGTCAACTTTTCCAAAACCCAGTCACCGGTTAGTACACAGCCTCCTGCAGTTTAAATTTTTTAACTTGCTGCTCCTGAACGTAATAGTAAAACATAAAAAAAATCATACTGCCACTCCCAGCAGCTGTACAGCTGTACAGCACATGAATTTTCAAGTTTATTCACTGGATAATTTTTATGCTGTTAAGTGGAATGTACATTTCAAATACAGGTTGTCCACAGAAGGCTGAACTCTGGCTAAAGGATATCTCCTCCCTTTTATCTGGGGGTGAAGATAGCACACTGGCAAGGTTCAATGACTCTGGCTGGTGTGCAGAGGTGCTGTTGCATCATTGTAATGCTAATTATTGACCTGGTCACCAAAACACAGCTGTTTCTGGAGTCACAGCTGTCCTAGGTGTTCTGGCAAATATCTACCTCCAAGCTCCGACTCACCCTCCTGATAAACTGCTGCTAAATGTTTCACTGTCTAAACAACGTGCACTCTCATTTATAGACTGTATGACAGCTGGCGCTGTTCTTCCTAAAATGAAAAAGAAAGAAAGAAAGAAAGATTAATCTGTGCAATTAAAGGCAAGAGTGCCTGCGAGTGCTATGTTCTTATTCGGCTGGCTGGAATAATTTCCCTTTGATTAATTGTTCTTTCCTCTTTTCTAGGGCACTCCTAGGCTGAGCAGAAAGACATCTCCTGGTCCCACCCACAGAGCCACGTTTGAGTAGTCGTGCATGAATATCTGTAAAAATCTCTACGCCATCTTTAAGCTGCTAAATGTTACTGTTTTACTGAGACAGATACTGAATGTAATTGTCTTGTGCCTGAACTCACCAGCGAAGTGAAAGCAGAGATCTAGTGCTAAAGATAGAAAACTGTAAACTTGAAGCAAGCATATAGTTAAGTAGTGCTCAGCTGAGAACCTTAGCCAGAACTGTTCTTTTGCTCACCTGCTCCTCTTTCTGTACACTGGCATACATCCTGTTTTTCTTTGCTATAGATTATCCTTTCCTGTGTCATGTGCAGCCTCAGACGTTGAAAGCTATCCATACAGGGATGTCCCGGTGGCCTGTTTTTAATCACTCTAAAACATATTTACTGTGCCTAGACTTTATCACAGTAAACTTTTCATAAATTTCATTCCAATGTGATTTTGATGTTTTTAATTACTTCAACATGCAGAAGTCGCAGTTGCTTATAGAGTCAGCTCCGTGGATCTTGAGCTGGTGGGTGAGTGGGTAGGTATTGGGGATAGAGCCTTGTGTCAGGTTTGAAGTTCACTAAATAAGTTGTTGCTAATTGGGGATAATGTATAACTTTTTATATGAAAGATACTAGTATCTATAAAATTAACTCGCACAGTATTTTCAACATTTTATATTCCTTAATAATTAAAAACTACATGAAGAATTAAATGTCCTGTTACCATATTTTTATTAACTGTGTCAGTCTATAAGCTCCATACATGTTTATCGGAGAGTAAAATTAGAGGTACCAGTTGTATATTCCCCTTGAGTGGAATTCAGCGTAGTTCTCGGTGCATATTTATGGAATGCTATTACCTTGTCACATTCACTTTAGTCATGTGTATTGAAATGTTTGAAGTGCCTTAGACTCTTGCCATATTTTCAGAATAAAATTTCATTATGCTGTTTTACTCCTCTCCTCTTTTACCTGTGATTTGTCATCATCCAGATAAGCTGCAAATTACAACTGGACAGATTGGTAAGTCAAGGCAAAGAGGACTGGGTAGCTCAACCCTTGGAGGTTCCAAAACCACCTTTTTCCTGCTGACTGGCAGAATAAAAAACTTTGCCCAGGATGATCTACCTTCACTGGACTTGCGCTTGCTGCACAGGGTGGACCCTTTGCTGTTTGGGAGAGAAGTGGCCTCTCTCTTGGCCATGTGCAGCAGCATGGGGGAGTCACCAAAGGATGGTGTTCAAGCAGTTTGACCTAGCTCTCTGCAAAGTAGTTACCAACTGAAATAAAATCATTTGAGCTTTATCTTCCAAACAGTCCTGGCAGCTTGACGAAGGGGACACTTTTTAGATGGCACCATACAAGTCCTAAGCTAGTGTCTCCGTATCCTTGTCAGTTCGGACCTAGCTGATGAGACAGAGAAACATGCTTCAATGCCTTTCTTCAAGGGACCTGTACACTTCCTGTGCCTCTCTATCCTTCCTCCTTCCCTCCCTAAGTCCTTATCAAACAGCTTTTCCCACCTAGTCCCTTGGCCTGCGTGAACTTGGAGGCTTGCACTGCATGAAGTTTCTGTGAGCTCTGCCAGGTACTGTGTGATAGCAGTGCCAGGCAGGGTCCCCTGGAAAAGGGGCAGGTGAAGTGTCTCTGTTGGGGGGACACGTCTTCACACAGCAGTTCCACGCAATGCCCCCCTTACACCTTGAGGTCAGTCAGTTTCTACCATTGCACACCTCTTGCCAACTTTTCTGCTCTGTCTTCACTAGGCATCTAATTTTGTGTGGGTGCTGTCTCACCCGAGTCCTACCTGCTAGTTAAAGAGGTATGTCCCCAACTTGCTAAATCGCTGTGAAAATAAGGTGACACCAGACTGATGGCAAGCGGCGGCAGCAGCTGTAAAAATCTAAAGAGAAGCAAAGACCCCTTGCTTTGCCAGCCGTGCTCTGTGGAGCAGGGAGCTGTGCCCTACGAGCGCATCCACCTGATGACCTCAGACTTGGTGACATGCAGTGCACAACACCAGCACAGGCTTCCCAATAAATTCCTCGTTCGTTTCGGAGCCACGTGGGTTTCTCATCCAGCAGAATTAGCCCAAGTTGGATCTCCCCACTTTGAGCATGGCAAAGTGTGAGTGGCTTTTGCTTCATTTTCAGATTTGTTGGTCTGCTAACTCTTGCCACAGTTCAAACAACTGTCTGGAAAGCAAAGTCAAGATAATCCGTGCTTGTCTTTATGAGTTTAAAACACACATAGTGCTGGAGTTACTCAAATCAAGCTGATGAAGTGAAGAAAAAGGATGAGTGCTTTAATCTCTCTCCAGAACTACTTGTAATTTTACAGGAAATCCAGTTCACATATTTATACATGCTTGCATATATCTAATTGATTAAATTCTTGTTTAGTGGAGAAACAGTATAATGCCAAGACAGAATTTTTGTTTAGCACTGGTTTAACCAAAACCAGTCTAGTTGTGCTTCCTTAAGGAAGTTAGTAACAATACCTTTAACTTATGGCTTATATCTCATGACAGTGGTTTTAGGTAGTCCTGCGGGGAGCAGGAAGTTATACTTGATGATCCTTATGGGTCCCTTCCAACTTCAGATATTCTGTGATTCTGTGACAGCAGTTATAAAGCCTGTAGATTATGCACCAAAATCTGAGTGTGCTGAGCTTCCTGATAATGTCTTCTTCAGCAGTGCCACTGTATTGCTGTAGGAGATGCCTTAATTAGAAACATGTATAATAGATCTTTGCCCCCATAATAGTTTTTTAAACGATGATTTTTGTTGCTGCACTGCTGCCTTGCTACTGTGCTGGGTTTGCACACATATGTATTTGTACATGCTGTAGCCTGAGGCTAAATAAAAATTTTGAAACGCCTGTGAATTGAGCTTTTCAGAGCAGAGGGCTGTGAATGTTATTTTCTGGGTTGGCATAGGTCCCTGACTCTCCCTCCACAAATCAATGGGAGTCCTGGGTGCCGTGAAAGTCCTGACTGCACAACTATTGTGGAAAGGTTTAAAAAAACGGGGCCAATGGCTTAGGTGACGAATGACATGGGGAAAGTCACCAAATGTACTTTAATACTTTTTTTTTTTTTAAACCTGGAAAAAAGGGTATAGGAAAAGGAATGCAGAAATAAACATTCCTTCCTTTTTATCTTTGCTCCCCTCCCCCCCTTCCTGTAGGAAATTAGTATCAGAAACCAACACATGAGGGGTTAAAATTTTCTAAGTGATTTCATTGCTTTCTAATGGCCTTAACTGGCAGGAGTCTGGGGAGGAATCTGAGCTTCCAACAGCATGCAAGAGTCAGGTTATGCAACTCACAGTTCCTGGATTTATTTAGGTGCTGTTTTCCTGGTAAGCAAAAGGGTTGACCCAGGACTGGCCTCCTAGAGCTTTAGAACATGTTTGATGAAGCTGTGGACTCAGCATTTCTGTGCAATGTTCAGTTTCTTCCCAAAAGCTCATTGTCTTGCGTTAAAATGCCTTGTAAGGCAAAGTGCCCCCAGTTTTAGCTGTGTGACGAAGCAGGCCATTGTGGCTATGCCATGTCAGGAAGATTGCCAGAAACAACCTAAACTTTGCATGTGTTGATGGATATAGGTGAAAAGTATGAAATTGACTATTTTACCCAAGTCAGTGAATGTCATTTCTGGCCTGAAATCCTTTTAGGAGAGACTTAATGGATTGAGCAGTTTAAAAAAAAAGAGAGAGAAAGAATAATTACTTCCCTTAGCATTTTGTTCTCTTGGATGGCCCTCCTGTCTCCAAGAGGCTGACACCTGAAGCAGTTCACACTGTGGAAGTCAGGCCTTTCCCCAGGAAATAGTTAAGAGGTTCCCAAAAGTGTTTGTATCCACCAGTGCCCCCTGCAAGCCAAGTTTAATTCCAACTGCTAATGCTGGATAGCATTTATCACAGGTGCTGGGATTAAGGGGTTTACCATTCAGACCAGCTCTGAACTGAGCTCTCCCCCTACATGCTCTCCCTGGCATTTGTTTTTCAGTTGGGATCAGATAATGATTGACTCTCAGTATATCCAAGCATGATGTTGTCATCACCTTTGAACTCCAACTGTCAGTGAATATATAAAAACTCTGGCACTTTTTCAAGACTAAAATAGGTCTCTGTCTTTTTGCAGTTATACTGTCATACATTAAGCGATGCTGCCACTTAAAATGACCCTAAAACATAAGAGGCAAGGGTTACTGAGTTTTAAAAGGATGGAAATTAGCCAACACAATATTGATCTAAATACCATGACTGAAGAAGGCATTTTTGCAAGATGTATTTTCAGAGGGTTTATCTTCTTGATACAGCTGGAAGAACTCAAGTTATTCTAGAAATAGCTTTTATGTCTGCTTCTCCTGGTGCCTCATACTTTTGTGCTGAGAAGCCTGGCTGCTCTGGGTCCAGTTGAGCCATGGTGTGAATAATGCAAGCCTTGGCGCCGATCCCTGACACACAGGACTGGCTCTGTTTGCTGGGATGGAAGTGGCCCAAAGGCTACAGACGTCCTCCTGCCTTTGAAAGGCAGCAGCAGAGCTGGCCAAAACAGCGTTCACGCTCTTAACTGCAGCTGCAAGCAGCTCTCTTCACTGGGCTCTGTGTCTGCCTGTGGGTCTGTAGACTTCATCCCTTCCTGTTCTTCTGTCTGCGTCCAGGTCCATCGAACGAAAGCTTAACTACAACCATTTCCTCACGAGAAAGAGAGGCTTTCAGAGGTTCAGTTTGCATGGGGATGCTTGGGCCCACCTCTGAGAGCCTGACGTGGGACAAGGGACAGAGGTAGGAGGTCAAGGAACAACGCTGGAAAACATGCAAGGAGGAGTTTGCATTAAACGCTCTTAGAAATGTCCACAATGAGATTAGAAGAAAGGGCTACCCAGATTCAGGTTTGTTTCATATTCCAGTTGGGAACCATGGAAGTATTAGCCTTCACTACTCACAGCCCAATGCAATGGCTAGGGAAGCCAATTTAAAAATTCCTGCCAGTTTCACTTCATGTTGGCTACTGTGTCTCTCTGCATGCACACGCTGAACAGAAGTGCCTGATTAGAGCTGAGCTACCTGGCTGCTGTCTTTTTCCAACACTTGCTCCACTTTCTGTCCGGTTGGTATTACATCATGCAAAATATCAGTGCCTCTTCTCTCCTCAACAAGTACCACTGGACTGCAAAGTTTCTTAAAGTTGTTTGTAAAATGACACGTCTTTTTCCGGCCAGATTTTTAGGCAATGGGAACAAGGCACGTAAGTAAATCATGCCAGAAGTAGTACTGCCTTTCAGCTGTATTTATACATTGGTCAATATACCAGACAGTTCTTTATTACAGGTGATTAATTAACTCAGTGCCTCAAAACCTATGTTCTAAGTGTTCTGCTTCTTTAATAGTATGGACTTTCAGCTTTTCCTGCTAAAAGAAAGGCATGTTTCCTCACACCCATCCCACGTGTGATCCCTGAAGAGATCTCAGGAATGAGATCATCAGGGAAAATGGGAGCTTTCAGGCAGCTGGTACCTGCAGTGAGCACCTCGGCTGGGGCCTTAAAGGCGGTGGCAAGTGGCATGGGAGGGAAGCTTGAAGGACCTTTATTTTTTCCACTCTATGATTTTACCCACCTGCATTTTGCTTGTTGGCCCTGTGCCACTCACTGAGTGGTAGCCTTTCTGCGAGGCCACTTCTCACTGGGAACCACATCTGTGCATTTTCTGTTTGGGTAGCCAACACAGCCAGCACCAGTAAAGATAAATTGCTTTTTAAATAATTCTTGCTATACAAAACTGCCCTTCAACGACCTCCACAGTAGAGACCTGCAAATAAGGGCATCATTATCCTCTTAAACAGAGTATTACTAAATACATTCAGCCATGAATAGCAGGAGTCAATCTCCATGTCCTCCAAACACCACTACAGCCATTTGCAGGACTATTACTTAGATAACATAAGGCTAACATTATTTCAAAGCAGCGCACATGCTTTTGTATGATCTGTAAATGCTGATCTGACTAGAAGTAGCAAAAAGGTATTTCTAGGAGATATACTGGTGGGTTTTTTTCCTTCAGCTTTTCACTTAATGGCTTTAGCCAGTGTTGCAGAAACAGCCATTGCTGCATTCTCCTGACTAGCTGCAGTTGAAAGGATGGGTCGCACTCCCCAGCAGTACTGTCCTTCCTCACTCAGCCACATTAATTTCACTGAGATGAAGACATACAATTTTTTTTGCATGTCATGGCAAAGTTGCAGATTTATTAAAGATCCTTCTCTACTTCCTGGTCATGGTACCGTACCCTTCTTTGAGGCATGAAAAGCCACCTGCTGTCTCTGGCAGCCATCCTGCAATGCCCCCTGCATTGCTCTTGGGCATTTTCTGGGACTAGTAGAGCAATTTTTCTCCTGTCCCTGGGGTGAGCGAGCCAGCCATTTACAACCCCGTGGTCCTGGGGAGGTGTGAGCAGGCAGGGGCTGGCCCAGGAAATGCCTCCCTCCCTGCCGTGCACTCGTTCTTGCAAATTTATCATGAGAATTTTCCAGTCCAACCACATATATCTGCTCAGAGGCCCTTTATTGTGGTGGTTTAATCTGCATCACTAGCCTAGCAGGAGGAGCAAGGAGCATGCTAATACCTTCTGCAGTGGATGCTGATTTGGGAGGAGTGTGAGCAGAACAGCTGTACAAAGAGATTGAGAGAGATTAGTAATACAGGATGATAATAAAATGAGATTTGGTTTAGGAAAATCAGACTGAAACTACTGAGGAAAAATAATAAAAGTTTGTGGGAGTAAAAGAAAGTTAGAAATTTGTAATGTAACAGAACTTGCCAGAGAGCGAAGTAAAGAAGAGCTGGCAGTGCAATCTGAGCAAAAATGGACCAGCGCTGGCAGTGTGATGAGCGTAAAGAATGGTCAGTACATTTTTTTTTGGTCCACTTTGGATGGATCAGAGAGGCACCTGACCCTAAGGATGTGATGTGACTTGATAGTATTCATGGTCAGTGCAGTGTGTTCACAGGGAAACAGCTCCAAAGGCTGCCACCATCAACCTGACAAACAACAGCTGGCAACGAGTCAGAAGCTGAAAATACAGAAGAAGTTTAAAAGGACACTTTTGTTTTGACAAATCCTGAAAATAACGAATTTAATACAGTCCAGAGTATGTGACTGCTGAGATAATGAGTTGTACATATGATTTGCAAAGGGGCAGTAAAGCAAAGATCTATAGCTGAAGGTGAGAAAGCTTTTCAGGTTAGTTCTGCAAAAAAACAGGTAGTTCTTGGGAAGCCTGGGTGAGTTTTTAAATGAATATGAGCTTGTTACCACCTCTGGCTGTAGCGTCACAAAATAATTTGCCTATTCTGGCTTTGGTACAACTCCTCATCTTTGGCCAGAATCGGGTCAAGAATTGGAGACGAAGGAGACACATGTAGGTATATGAAAATCAGTAAGTACATGTGTGAGTTTCTGAGAGCACACTACGGGTAAGAGACTGTGAGTCCCGTTTTTAAGCTGTGTGAACAAAATCACGCAGTTCCTTCCTGCCGTGGCCCATGGAGCTGCTGGAGATGCCAGCTCACCCCCCCAGGGTGCTGGCTGTCCTTCCCCCGGACCCAGCCTCCCCCGTCACTTCTCTGCGGGGCCGGGAGACCTCTACAGACGGGATAAATCCCACACAGCTGCAGGAAAACAACGGCACTCTGACACAGCAGTTAGTTAGCTGCTGGCTCTTGGGTTGGGTTTTGGGGGGTTTGTTTTGGTTTTGCTTGGGGTTTCGGTTGTTGGGGTTTTTTTATTATTCTGGTATGCATTTTCTTCCTCTTTTAATAACCCCATTTCAACATTTCAGGGCAGGGCATGGTACGAGCCAACATATGCAGCTCCTGGCCTTAGATATTTTCTCTAATTAAACAACATCGAATTAGTAGCCCACGGCTTTCAGCACAAGTTTTGTGCTTACAAGGAAGCCCATCAGTGTTCTCCTGAGATCTGGGGTCAGGAGGTGGGAAAATGCTGTGGCCTGTGCACAAGCACTGCCTTTGGAAGAAGTGATGAGCATCACAAAACAACTGCTAGCAGAAATGTAAGCTTCATCGACAGAGAAAGGAACCTCACCATGTAACCCTGTGCTTAACCTCATAAGCCCCTACAGCTCTTCTACCAACTCAGCATGGAAGAAGTTCAGGAGCCTGATACTACTTTCTAGGAAGTCTCTAGGGATCACGTATTTGCTTGTGAGGAACTGGTCTACCCAAGAGCAACAGGCATTAGGATGGCTACCCAGGCTCTGAGATCTAACTCTGCTCCAGGAATTGAAGTTTCCCTCAAATTAAACGATGGATTTCTTGAGGATGCTAACAGAATCACCTGCCATGCATCCTGGTGCAGGAGACATGTTTCTGGTGTCCCGGTGTGCCTTTTCCAGCTAAAATATGATAAACACACAAAGATGTCACACCCCATCTGCGACCAGCAGGTAGATCAAAAGGGACATTTCCCCTAATTTACAGCAGCTTAGGATCAAGGCCGAAACTCTTCCCACTGCAGACAGGTTTCTGTATTACTCTCTTCAAACCTGGCAGGAAAAGGTTCCAGGTGCAAACCTGGAAAATAGGCCAACATCTACCATGGGTCTGCTTAGGGGATCCCACAGTCTGCTGCTGGCATGCATTATGACTGAGAAGCATGAAAATGAGCTAGGTTGGACATGCTGCTCCAACACAGATATACTTGAGCTGAGGAACTGGCTACCCTAAAGACTTTCACCTGAAATGTAACACAGACTGCCTGAAAGTACCTGAAATAGCTGGCTGCCTTCCATAGGAAGCAAACCTGGTCCCCTTCCGCAGCTGAGCAAAGCTGAGTGTGTTATCTCAATGTTTAAAAAAAACATAGCACAAGGATGCCTAAGTTGGCATCCTGAACTGACACGTCTTCTCCTTGAGATGCTGATGGGCCAGAGGTGGAGAGGAGGCTGCATTTGGAAGTTTAGCCTTGACTTTAAATGGACCTTTGGGGAAAGTGTAAGTTCCGATTTGCATGGAAAAAGTGCAACTCTTCTATTCCTGCCTCCTACACTTCTCTCCACCATTGCCAATGGTGATTAACCTAATCATGATGAGTCCCTCATCATGATGAGGATGTGTTTCCCACTGCTTTGATTCCATCAAAACACAACACAGTCTGTGAAAGTCACTCCTCTTGCCCTCTGCCAGAAGGAGGGTTGTATTAACCAGAATTTTGAGGCCAGGGAACTCCTGAATGCCGGTACTGGAACTAACACTGTCTCCCTCTACCCATCACCTTCACTGGACCACTTAAAAACTATGATTAACAGTGCAATCTCTTATGACTTGGTCTGGGACATCAGTTATTTTGACCATTTTTCATGAGTGGTCAAGTGGTGCCCCTTTGAACTTAGTATTGATAATAGCAATGATTTTAGAGACTTTCTTTGAATAGGAAGAAAACGTAATTGCAAGATGTTCCTTGTAAGAACACTGCCAGGCCCCACAACAGCTACGATTTTAACAAAGGGGATGTCATGATGTGCTGGGGTGAGTACTCTCTTTTTTTTTTTCTTTTCTGTTTTTTTTTGGTTTTTTTTTAACAGGGGTGAGTGTGTCATTTTCATTTTATTCCTGAAGTTTGCTTTAAAAAAATGATAGAAGGCATCTCACTGCAGCACATAAGAATAAATAGCTACTAGAAGTAAAGGCATGCGTTCTTCACCCAGTGGATGAGGGCATCACCAGGATGATGAGCTATCTCCTAAGTGAGCATCAAAGCAGGTATTTAAGGTATGTATCATACAGCTGGTAGAACACAGGGAGTCCTACAGAGAAGAGTTGAGTTGTGGGGTATTGTGTTAATAGATACTTGGGCAATTTTAGAGATGCACCCTGCTTACCTTGAGGTGCCTAATGAACAATCTTCTAAGACGTCATTACTGCGAATTCTCAGAAGCTGCCTTCCAGTAGTGAAAAGGCAATCTCTGTGCCTTAGTTTCCTAGAAACGGGTAAAAGAAAATAATAGCATAGACAGCCATGCAGTAAAGCTGCTCTTTGTTCTCAACCTTACTCTGTGTGTTGCCTGTTACAATTTCAAACTCTGAGGGTATTTATAAATATTTTACTCAGTCAGTGTGAATATTTGCATCCACTTAGCTGGGATGGCTGAGCTGTGCTCAGAACATCTTTATTCTGGCAGCTGCAAGAGACACTGTGTTTGCGTACAGATGACAGAAATTTAAGATGCCTGACTAATTAGCTTCCACACAATGTTCCCATCACCTGACAAGGCATCTCCATGTCTAGACAAAGCCAGCCTAATTATAATTAATAGCCTGACAGTTTAAATAATTTGTAACAATGTGTCATCTTCCTTAGCACCTTCTAGCCAATAGAATTAGAGAAAGTCAATTACTCCTAATTAGCCAATGTGCAAATAAGATGTATAGAGATCATCAACCCAACATTGCTGACCGACATGCAAGTGATAGAAGAAAACTGTTACCTAAGGAAGCCAGCTAACTAAGTGCTCCCATTATCTGAATCTCAATAGCACTAGGCAAAGCCGAATTTGAGAGGTGTAGGTCTCCTGAGACCAAGATCTCCCAGATCCTTCCTCTGAACTGGATTCCTGGCATGGCGAAGGGATGAGCCTAGGAGACCTTGATGATGGGGAGAGCCAGTACTCTGTCTATAGCCTTTGGGGACCACCTCTGAACTGCCCTATTGGCCTGGGGGCTCTGGGACACTGCCGGGAGATGGGAGAGGCTGTGGGGGAAGAGAGCCAGGCCAAGAGGGAAGAAGAAACCCTCCTTCTCAGCCTAGGAGATGTGAAAGGTCATCGGCTCACATTAAGTCATTTCACAGCACGGCTGATTAACTAACAGTCATTTGACTTTGATTAAAATATTTGGAAGAGCTCAGCTGCTGCTGGAGGCAATTCTGACACAACACTCCCCTTGCCCTGCACCTCCCCAGTGGATTTGAAAGACTTCAGGCAGCAAGGCGGGAAGAAACAGGGGAAAAGCAGCGTGAAACTTTGCTCTTAGGCCCATGTGCTACACTGATTTTTAATAGGAAGTCCCACAGAATGAAATGTGCTCCCCTGGGAGCAGAATTTATGTGAAAAAAAATATCCTTTCTATTTATTTAGTTTTAAAGAAAAAAGAAGAAAATTAATTCAGAAAGAGCTGTTGTACCAATACTTTTGTCTCTATCAAGCATCAGAATTAGGAGCAACAAATAATAATGCACAAGTAACTAAATAAACTGGACAGCCAATAAATAGATACAGCAAAAACTGCCCCTTCAGTTACCTCACTCTGAACCCTTGCCATCATGGAGCTACAGCAGTTTTAGCTTACTGAAGATCAAGAATGTAAAATAATAAAAACTTGCAAAATTTAAAAGATAGCATAAGTAATAAAGCAAGTGCTTTATAATTTGAAATGATCTATTTGTTCCTTTAAATACCAATGGGCTTGCTCAATGAAGTGGGAATTTAACTGTATCCATTAAAAGATTGAAGACCATAAATAAAGAAGTAGCAATTAATTGTGTTGCCTATTTTTAAGAGGTTGGAGCTTAGTTTTTCACACTCTGGCAGTCTATCAAACTCAGCTCCATTACAGATGTCTTGGAGCTGAATTGATGATGATATTCAAAACTAAGGGCATTCTCTGCAGTAGTCCTACCCTGATGAAGGAGCTCAAACATATAGATGGCTTATGTGATTCTATCATTCTTACAGTGTGAATTACAAATGTTAGAAATGTCAGCTTAATGAGTCATGCAAGAGTCTTCAATGTTCTAAGTCACTGGATCCAATTAATTTTTAAGTGTGCCTAAAATGAACAATGAAGACTGAGAAGAAGAAGCAATCCAGTAGTTTCTCCATGCTCACTTTTTTACTTCTATTTTATATGTCGGACCGAATAATGCTTCCAAATAGCAAGTCAATTATTCAAGCAAGTCAAATTCAAGTCAATTATTAACAACGACTGAAATTTCTGAGGAGCTGATAGTGTGTTCTCTTCAGTCTTTAAACGTGCAATGAAATTATTCTAGCTTGTATGAACAAAAAGGTGGTAATTTTTTCTTTTCTTTACCCCTGTTACTAGTAAAACTAGTCACAGCAGTGACATGACAAACAAAGGGATTTTTTTTTAATATCTCCATTCTGTTTGCTTCATTGTACTTGAAAACTGCTTTGTTTTTGTACTGTACTTGGCATGATATAACACAGTGAATTTTATGTCCAGTGAATTGTGATTCTGTTGAGCACTATGGGCCAGTGCCATTGGCTGGGCTTACAACCGTGAAGCTGAAGAGCCACGCACTGTTACAGGCAGGTTTTTCTTGATTTTTACATAAATAATTTTAACCATAACCCAGACATTGGGGCCATTAAATTCTAGATTATGACTAGTGTGCATCTTGCTAACAAATGTGCATTTGCCCAGGCAAGAATCACCAGTGGCTTTTCTCCTAAAGGCCCCTAAAGGCCCCATGCCCTATGCCCTAGAAACATTTTTTGGAGCAAGGAAGAATGAAGCTCTTAAAATTTTATGTCTGAATGGAAGATTCAGCTTGACTGAGGGGACTTTTAGCAAAAGCCATGAGTGGTTTATGAGACTCCATTGATCTTGAGTGATGCTGCTGGTGCAAACATTCCATTACAATATCAGAGAAGTGTCTCAGATGGCATCTCTAGGGCCGATTTTAAAACTCTTGCAAATAATAGGCATTTAAAGGCAAGATTTGGGTTTGGATCTGCCTGTCCTAATAAGAAACCCTTACCTTTTGTTGTGGTGCAGGCAGTTCTAGGACTATAACCTGAAAATAGAAACTGTCAAAACATGAATATAGAAAGAGATACCAAAAAAAAAAAAAAAAAAAGCTATATGCTGCCAGAAAGCGTCAAGAAAATTCCCTGCTTGGAATACAAAACTTGTCTGTGTGGTTGTGTTTTAAGAGCCACGGGACCAAAACTTCAGCTTTGCTTAAAATAAGGAAGGAATGAATGAATGAATGAAAGAAAGAGGAGAACAGCACAAGTATACAAGTGAAACTGCAAAAAAAATGCATGGCTTATTTATGCCACCTACTGGATTTTTCCTGAAATATCTGTTCAAGGGGTTTAGTTGTCACGATTGTGTCTGCCGCTCCAGCAAATACTTACCTAATACCAGCTAATATCAGGATGGGGACTCACATAAGTAAATGATGTGTGGACTATCGTAGCCCCAGGACTGGAGATGGGGGCAGCTGTACACTTGCTTATTCTGCTAACTTGATGGCAGCAGGACAGCCGAGACACCCAAAGCTGCAGGCAAGAACTGAAGTCCAGCACTGAGGAGCTTCCCAGCCTCTGTCAGTGCCTCAGGAGGAACGTGCTGGCACCATTTCCCTCCTTTGCTGGACTCCCTTCGGCTGTCTTTGATAATTTGTTCTCAAGGCTCAGTGTTTATGAACATGTTGATATTTTCACAGAATCGTAAAATGGTTTGGGTTGGAAGGGACCTTAAAGATCATCTAGTTCCAACCCCCTGCCACGGGCAGGGACATGTTGTTTTCGAACAGCGGGCAGGCAGTCTGAATGCTTTACCCTCTGTCCCTCACCGCTCCTGCAGCTGAGGCTCTGCTGGGAATCCACAACCAGCCCCGGTGATATGGTCTGCTGATATGGTAAAATGACCTGGGAGAGTCAAAAAGATCTGCTGTGACAGAGGGGTAAAAACCTTCTGGCTTGACTCACTGACAGCAAAAAAAAAAAATTAAACAGAATCAGATCTAGCAGCTCTCTAAGGTGGACTTACTAAATACACTCGGCCCTGCTGACTTCTGTGAAACTAAAGGTCCTCACTTTCCAGTCAATGGTGTCAGAATGAAGTCCTCTTTAAAATTCGTGATCGCCCTACTGAGATGCTCAGTCATGCCTGAATGTGGTGGTGGGGACATGGCTTCTTCACATATGACCCTTAAAATTACGATCTTGTTAGCAAACAAAACATTTTTGCAAGGTTTAAGACATCAGCCAAAAGCATGCACTGGCAAAGGACCGATTGTCACTAACAGGTCACATTTTGTACTTTAAAGACTTATGCAAAAAAAGTTAAAGCTAAAGGACAACTATCACCTCCCTAGGGAAAAAAACAAAAAGTCATTTGAGTCTTCTTACATGGTTTGGTTTTTTTCACCTGAAACATTAATTATAATTATTTTATTTCCAAAGGAGCTGGCAAACTGCAGTAATGTTTAGTCACTGACATCATCACTGGATTCACATCAGAGACACCCGGACTTCCATTAAATGAATGCCTATGATTTCCTGAAGGCTTGCAGTGAGATTGCTCTGATTCGTGTTAGAACTGCCGGCAGTTTGTAACCACCTCCTATTCCTTTGTGACTCCAACAGGTGTCAGATACCATAATGTGTTGTCATCCTCAACAAACACCCGTTAAACAAATTTGGGGCAAACATTGCACACTACAACCATACTCAAAGTGCTCCTTGAGCTAGCAAAAACAAAGCAGTTCATTGTCAAAGGATCGACTACGTGCTTGTGTCCACCAAGCATCTAGGCATTTTGGTGGTATTCATCCAGAACTCAAAATACTACGTAGGTACCACAACATTAATGTTTTGTTCCTCACCAGTTGGTTCTGGAGCATTACAGATCTGTGCAGGTAGCCTTAAAACCTTTTTCACTCCTAGTTTTTCTCTTCCTCCTTCTCCTGTCATTTCTGATGTGCTTTTTCTTCTCCTACCTTTTCATGCTTCGGTTTATTGGCTTTTATTTTATTTTGCCTTTCTTTGCTTTTGATTTAGCCTCCTTTCATCTCCTTTTTAACTTGCATTTTCAACTGACTTCAAGACAATTTGCATTCAAGCACTCGAAAATTTCCTCTGTGGTGTGCTCAACCACACGCAGAACTTCACGAACTGGAGTTTCACTGTCAAGACTCACTCCTAGACAGCAGCTTCGAAGCCTGATCAATGCCGTTATGGGTTGAGAAGACCTCAAGTGATTTCGTTCAGGAAGGAATTTCACATGCCAGTATAGGAAGCTAAGCATGCCCGTCTGCGTAATTCACCTTCTTAATTATTAGTGATCTACACCACTAGGTGTATAGGCAAATCACATTTTTGTTCCACTAAACATTGTATTCATCTTCTCCTCCTTTGCAGGAAAAAAGTGCAATTACTGACATCAGAAATGCCAATCCCAGCAAGGGGAAAAGTTCCAGTTTCTTTGAGTTGACTGTTTGTCACACCCCCGCACCAAGCCTGGGCTGGTGCCTCCCTTGAGGACCACCTGACTGCTCGAGGTGGGGGCTTAACAGGAGTGTTTTAATGTGGTCTCTCTACGGAGGATGGAAAGTGACATAAAAGTCTCCCGCGTTGTATTATGAAGGAAAAGGTTCTTTAAATGTAATTTAGTGAATGCTAATGGAAAGCACTGAGCAGCAAGGATCTGGGGCTTTCTTCAGGCCGGGAAAGGCACTGGCTGTCTCCACCAGGGAGGCTCAGTCTGAGCGGAATTAGCTGGGAGATAGCTGATCTCGAGGAGAGAGAAGCTTTCCTTGGCTTCTTCTAGCAGAAATAAATTTCTACCTACTGTAACTTATTACCTTCTGATATGCTGAGTCATGAAGCTGGGGTTATAGAAATCTTGATGCAATCTTTATAAATCAGCCTCCCATAATCTCAGGCGCTTTCTGCTTCATCTCTGTTGAGTCACTCATTTGACAGTTGTCATTCCTCTTAGATTGAGGTGTAATTTAATAGTTTCATTTCAGCGTGAAGATAGCGTCATCTAAAGTTGAGCCCGGAAAGATTGAAAGGTGTAACAGAGGGAATATTAATACTGTAAATAATATCTGCAGAGCAGCACGGGGCTATAAACCACGGGGTGTCAAGCTGGAAAGGGGAGCCTATGTCAAAAAGAAGAGGAAAAAGCATCTTCCCCTGCCTTCTTCCGCAGAGGAGCGTACCCGCTGTAGCCACCCACGCCTGCCCCGGAGGTGCTGGTTACCCGCTTGTCACCTCACGCCCCTATTTGTGGGGACCACCTGTCCCCACCGATTCGAAGTTGAGCCCGGAAAGATTTAAAGGTGTAACAGAGGAAATATTAATACTGTAAATAATATCTGTAGAGCAGCACGGGGCTATAAATCACGGGGTGCCAAGCTGGAAAGGGGAGCCTATGTAAAAAAGAAGAGGAAAAACCATCTTCCCCTGCCTTCCTCCGCAGAGGAGCGTACCCGCTGCAGCCACCCATGCCTGCCCCACAGGTGCTGCTTACCCGCTTGTCCCCTTGTGATAAATGAACACATTTCACACCCCTCATGCCCCAATTTGTGGGGACCACCTGTCCCCACCGGCACCGACCAGAGCCTGGTGGTACCTTCTCAGGGACGTGAGCGCCATGTCACCCGCCAACAGGCGCCCTCCAGCCCGCGGCCACAGGCCTCACCGCGATGGGCAGCCCAGCTGCGGCCGCTCGCGTGTTTTATTCACGGTCGGTGGGGCTGCCCAAACCCGGCCGGGCCCACCACGGGGGGGAACACGGCGCCTGCTCACGGCCTCACCGCGGCCGGCCGGCC
>NW_015094508.1:2117902-2180387 GCF_001431845.1 Calidris pugnax
GGGGCTGGGGGGGTGGTGGAATGTCCGTCTGTCCGTCGGGAGGGCTCCCGTCGCCGCCCCCGGAGGGGCTCGGTGCCCCTCGGATCCCCGCGGTCGGGGCGGCGGCGAGACGGGGCGGCCCCGGGGGAGCCTCGCCCCGGTCTGGAGCTGCGCCGCCGCCGTCCTCAATTAATCAGACACTTCGCTCTGTTAATTACATATACGTATATAATTTTTTTTTTTTTTGGCCTAAAAATAGGAGGTGCGCTGACGGCGGGCAGGGTTTAAGCGGCGGGCAGGCAGCCCGCCCGAAGGCACCGCCGTCGGAAAACGGGCAGAGCCCGTCCCGGACGCGCTGGCAGCCCCGGGAGTGCGCGGATCTGGGTTAAAAGCTGCAGGGAGGAACGCTTCACGTTCATGGCAGATTGTGGTTTTTCAACTTGGTTTTTTTTGGGGAGTTTCTTGGGTTGGTTTGTTTGGGGTTTTTTGTTTGTTTGTTTGTTTGTTTTAAACTGGGCAATAAATAAGCCATCCAACTAACTGATTAGTGAGAATATTTTCCACTAGCGTTTTCAGATTCGGTATATCTACTTTTCCCGATGCTAATTGGCATTATCTGAGTGCATTTCGAAAAACACTTTTTTTTTTTTAACGGCGTTGTTCCCGATTTTTGCATAGAGCGGCTCTGCAAAGAGCCGTGTAGCGGGGTCATCTTAAATAAACAAGGACTCGGTAAGCTTCGCTAAGAACCCAAACTGCATCCCGTTGTGGGTTAGGAGTAACTTTTCTCGTTAGGTAATCCCGCCGAAGTCACAGCCCGGTACGTGACCGCTGGGTTAGCCCTTGTGATCCTTATCTTGAACACCTCGTTAAGAGGAGTCCTGGGAGGGTAACGGCCCCTGGCTGCTTCTTGAGCTCCGCGGGTGGGGTTCCCTGCTCTCCTGTCCCTTGCAGACAAATTAATTGGAAGGCGCTGGGGTGCAAGTGTGAATGCGGTGACCTGCCGACCCGGTCTGCAGGCAGCTGGTGCTTGGAGCTTGGTGGCCCTGCATGAAGTGAATGACAAAATCTTAGAAGCCTGAGCAGCGCTGGATTAAATCCTTCCCCACTTCTATTATTTATTTTTTTAAATAATTATTTATTTATTTATTTAATTATGCGGTGCAGGTATACTAACTGCACTCTGAACTCACTGGAAGCGTTGGTTTATTTAAATAATTCCTCCTCGTCGGTGACACGGCAGCCCAGAAGCTGCCCACGTTAACGTGCACTTTGTCAGCCCAGCGTGAGCCGTGGATCAATGAGCCGTGGATCAATAAAGGTGGATCCCCTTGCGACGGGGCCCCGGGGGAGGTGGCACGAAGCAGGGTGTTGCATGCACAAGCGTCCCCTTCTGCACAGCCCGTTCTGCTGCTGCCCTGCAGCTGCTGTCAGGTGGTAGTTGCCTCCTGCTAGCAGGTCCTGGAGGTGGCCCTCCTGGGTGGGGGGGAGGGAGGGTTTCTCTTCCCTGCCTAGCGTTTGAAAGTGGTTTTGAAAGCCTCCCTGGCTGAGCCTTATCTGTGTAGGAGTCACACACTGAAAGTCTGTCTTTGCCCCTTTTGATATATTTCTGCAGTAAGCCCCTTGGCGCTGGTGGAATTTTGCAGGTCAAGGTTACTGGCTTGTGAAGTCAGAAGTTGCCTGTGGTGTTTGCAAGTCTGCACCCCCCTGTTTGGGATGTCTCTGCTGCAGGAGCTGTTCTTATTTTCTCTGACGGCGTTACGCATCCATGTTAGAAAAATGTTGCTGTTGAACATGTAAACGGAGGGAAATCCTGTCCAAGTTACCCAGGAGAATTCCCAGCAAGAAAAAGCCCATGATGCCCATCTGTAATCTGGGACGGGTTTCCAAGGTGCAAATACAGATTGTAGTATGCAGACTGTAGTGGGGACGGCAGTAATCCTCTGCCTGGTGAATCAAATGCAAAATCAGTCACTTGCCAAATTTCAGGGTAGGTAGCCGTAAAGCCCCCAGCATGGTGTTTACTGGCTGGACAGCATGCCCTGTTTGGCTCGGGAAGGTGGCTGTGTGAAATTGATCTGCCAGTTCAGATGAAGCAGAAGAGCTCCTCTCTATCTCCAGGAAGCAGGGAATGGGGTTTGTTTGCATCCATGTCCACGGAATCACAGAATGATACGGGGTTGGAAGGAACCTCTGGAGGTCATCTAGCCCAGAGCAGGTCCAGACTGCATAGTGCCTGTGGGCTTTGCCATGAAATAACATCACTGTTGGGGAAGAAGTGGGGAGCTCCTGCTCCAGGTCTGGCCAGCTGTCTGCAATGTGTGTGATGCTGGATGAGGTGCTCGCAGGATGGTTCCCCACCTTGGCTGTGCTTCCGCCGCGTTAGCTCTCCCAGCACAGGGTGCTGTGCACTGAAACTCCCTCCAAGGGGTGGATTCCCAGCAAAGAGCAGCAGATTGCAGGTACAAGCCCTCATAAAGAGCTGCTGGACATTGATGAAGAAGACACAGCAGAGCCTGGCAAGCAGATGAATTTCTTATCCCCAGCAGCTGTGTATCCGCAGCGAGGAGGGTCGTGCGTTTCACGGTATACTTTGCCCAAGGGCAGCTGTGTGGGGCGAACAGTCAGTTTTAATGTCTTCATGTGGCCTTGTTGGAAGGAGATGGATATAGCACCAGCACTTCATAGGTTTGTTCCTATACATTTGGGCAGAAAAGGGGTTGGTTTTGAATAGCTTTATAACTTCCTTTATATTCTGTAACCACTGGCTGGACCGCAACCTGGACACCACACGTGGAGAGTACCTACCACGGGGACAAAACAGCGTTGTGTTTGAGTCTTTCACTGTTGCCATTACAAATTGTGCTGAAGCCAGAGAGCGTGCCCCTACGCCTGTCCTCTTGTCCACAGGTTGCGCTGAGGAGGCAGCAGGCTCAGGAAGAGGAGCTGGGCATCAGCCACCCCGTGCCCCTTCCCAGCGCCCCCGAGACCTTCGTGAAGAAGAGCAGCGGTGGCAGCTCTTGCCTCTTGTTGGAAAGCAGCAGCCCCACGCACTCGAGTGCAGCCACGACGGCAGCTAGCACACCGCCAGGTAAAGTGGTGGGAGGGTGATGCTGGCTGCTGGGGGCAGGGGCTGACATGGTGTACCTGCTGATGCAGGTGGGTCCCCCCTCCAGGAACTGTGTTGCACGGTTGGGATGGACCCAGCACCAGTCTTCCATATTTAAATTATTATTTTTACTTGAAAATCAAAATTAGTTTGGCGTAGACTGGCGCTGCAACTGAGTTCGGTAGGGCATACAGCTGCAAGTAGAGGTTTATGAGGAGCTTTTCTCCTTTCTCCCAAAATGTCTGCTCCTGCCACGCAGTCCTGGCAACTGCCTGCTGGCTGCCTGCGTATCTTCCTCAAAACTGGGGAGTTTTCAGCATTGTGTAGGAGCCAAGTATGTGGGTAGTGTCACTGACCCAGCCTATCTGGCATGGCTGGGGGTGGTGGTACATCTGCTTTGTGTGGCTGGGTGTGATGAACGACTTCCACTCTGCTAGACCTTTCTGTGCTGCGTGTAACCCTGGTAAACCAAAACACCAACAACAACACAAAAAACCCCCAACCAAAAACCAAACAGTATTTGTCTGCAGGTTCACTAAAGCCATGGCTAAGCACAACTGGGACTTAAAGGCGCTAAATCAAGGACTCCAGGCAAAATGCTTTTTTCTATGCAGAGCTTATGCCTGACAGATACAGCAATTGAATATGTATAAAAATGGAACTAACGTAATTGACTTCTGTTGTATAGGCAGAAAAAAGCAAACAAACATAGAGGAAAGAAGCAGGAAATTTCTTTCATTTTTTAATCGTCTGTGCTGATATCAATAACACAGGTGAATGTACTTCCCAGTTAAAAAGATGCTTCTGTAGTGGACAGTGCCTTGCATTGACTAATAAAAGGACAGCCCATGCGTGCGTCTGTCAAATGTCATCACTCTGTTCTGCAGGCCATTTAAAGCCATGTCAGATGGATTTGTTGCATCCATTGCAGGCAGGCAGTTTCACACCAATGTGGAGGAATTTCTTTGGGAAGCTTTTAGAAGAACTGGTTGATAAAACAATAAATAGCTTTTTATTAGCTTTTTTGTTTTCGTTATTGCAGTCATGTAAGTGTCACCTTTGAATCGATGCAGTTACTCCTTTCGTATTTGGATTACTGCATGCTTTGTCTGTAGACATGGAAAAGATTAAAGTAGTATATTCAGTAATGTATAGAGATTGTGTGTAACTCAGGAGAACAAGAAAACCCTTGCTTATACAGAGAGGCAAAAAATGAAATTGTTGTCCTGTCAACAAAATTTGCATAGGCTTTGATCTTAATGTTTTTAAAATGTCAGTGGAGGTATTTCATTTATTAATTCCACTTTAATAATTTCTTATTAATTGAATTAAATTATGGTCTTTTAATGAAAAGCATTATTAAACAAGCTTAAGGCAATTCACATGCTTGTATGAAGACTCAAAAACATGAAAATGCCTAATTTTAAAGTAATTGGAATTGTTTGAAAATTTTTGATTGAAGCAATTGTAAATGGTTTGCAGTCATCTTTCTTAAGGTGAATTTTTCTGTGTGAGCAATTCAAATACATTGCTTCTCAAGCATTTTACTAAATAACTGTATGTGGGTGACAACATTTAAAATACATGGCTTCATCTCCAGAGAGATGTGATTCCAGGCCAAGAATTGAGACAGGGTCAACTTTGTTTACCAGAAGCGGAACGATCCTGGAAGACCCTGGGAAAAGTTGGGTTCATAATTTTGTTCTTCGGCACCTGAGCAGCAACAGAAATTCATGCTCGGCTGGAAAGCAACTGCACTGCATGAAGTTCTACCCTGGCTAATGTTGGTAGGTTTGACTGTTGAAAGCAGTGTTAAGTGCTCTTGGGTATGGGTTTAGTGCCAACAGTGTCTGTCTGTGGGCTCTGAAGCTGGAGAAGGTGCTTCGTGTTCAGCCAGACCTGTAGGGTGGCTTCACCAGGTGTCAGAATACAGGCTTCCTCCTGAAAAGTCTGATCTTACAGTGAGGAATACTGCTTAAATGTTCTGATGCTTGCTTTATTTTCTTTTCTTTTTGGTAGCCTGTGAAGGTCTTTTGTTGGCTAAGAAGCTGCTGGGTGGGATGTGACATGGAGTTCTTGTTTCAGGTGTCAGGTTGTTTCAGGACGAGGTGTGCGAAGGACTCTTGCGTTGCTGTTTTATCATTTTACCAGTACCCTCATCTGCAAGCAAAATGGGAGACCTTGTGGGAGTGGCGTCCAGGTGCCTCAGTTTGGGAGGCTGAGGTGCTGATTTTGCAGGAGTTTACGGTAATCATGAAGTCAGGCAGAGCGAGTGAAGCCCTTGGTGGCAGAGGAGGAAGCCAGCAGCTCCTTACAAGCCCTGGGGGGTCCAGTGGGCGCAGCGTGCCCTGCGTGACACCCATGGAGCTGGGCAGGAGGGGGCTTTGGCAGTGGTAATCCTGTTCCTCCTGTACATTTTCGGCTTCACGCGAGCCATTTTGCTTTTGTCCTTCCCTCAGGCAGAGAGGAGTGATGGGCACAGGGGTCACACAAATCAGGCACAGCGCCAGAGGGACAGTCTTTCCTCCCTGTATCCGTTTTATCAGCAGGTCAGAAATATTGTGACACCTGAGGGAGACCGGAGACAATTTTTCAGATGCCTTCGTGACATCCTGTTTTTGAAAAGGGGAAAAATGAATTATCATGGTCACAGCGTAGGGGTTTGTGCGTTTACCATCCACAATGGATGGAGCGCATCTTCCCCACTCAAACTGGGAATTTGCAGGGTAGTTGGAAGGGAGCAGACAGTGGTCACAGGGCATTAGGAGAACCTCTTGGAAACAGATTTTGTAGTTTCTGTGCATTTTTGCTTAAAAACTTGCAGGTTGCAGCAAGCAAAAGCCATTTATTCGTACAGAGCAGCAAAAAGTCGTGATGCCAGAGCATCTAAAGTAGTTGTCCTTCCTTCTCTAGGGCAAGTACATCTTGTTAGGTTAACTAGTGTGCAAAGCTCAGGAAAAAGCCTGTGGTGAAGCATTTAAAACGTGCCTTTCAGGTCTACTCAGTTTTTAAAGTCTGCGTTCTTCCCTGTACCATGTCAGTTTGGTACCTCTGCCATTTTAGTATTTAGAAATCACTGCGGGGGGAGGAGGGGGAATGGGGAGCATGATGGTGGAGCGCCTTTGAAGTGAGAGCCACTCACACTAAGGGAAGGAGACCATGCGTTTCACCTTTCCTCCTTTTTATTAGGTCCTTGTCGCGGACTGAGGGTGGTGTTTGGCATTTGGTGGACGGGGTGGTGGTGTGGCTGGAACATACATCTCCTGGTGATGGGAAGCTGCTGGAAAGCACCCCTTCTGTCTGCTGCCCAGTGCTCCTGTTGTCCCAGTTCAGAAGCATCCAGCATAGAGGGGATTACTGCCTGATGGTCAATGCCAGCTGCTGCTCCTGTGCTCTGCAGTGGTCCGTTTCCTGCTGGTTGTTAATAACGGGGTTGTTCAGGTGCCTTGGTAGCATCACTTCCACGTTGACAAGTTAAACATGCAGTTGTCAGCAATTGTGAGTGATAAGCTTGGGGCTCGTTATTTCCCTTTGCTTCATTTATCGTGTGTGACAGAAGCAAAACAGTGTTCTTTTTACCTTTCTCTCAGTAGGTGCTGCCTTCACTTTGAAACTCTTTGAGGATCAGATGAGTTTTTATCTGCTTGTAAATACGGACACTAGTGGGGTCAGCAGTAATCCTATGCCTAATAAATAGTGGTACTGAGATCCCTTTGAATTTGCGGTATCCTAGGTGCCTCTGAAAACCCTACCTTGCCTTCTTTACTCTTCCTTTGCTTTTTTCATGTTATCTTCTGCGCTGACCTTTTCTGTGACACTGCATTGTCGTTTCAAAAATTGGTGACCTTGCAGATGTTGTGCTGCATAGGCAAGGAAGCTTTAAAAAGAAGTAACTATAACTGGTAGATATCATGGCCTGATTCAAACAAAAAAAAAGCGAGAAATTTTCTTTTAGAAAGAAAATCCTTTTAAATCTTCACCATATAGTGCCCTACACTGTCAGAGTTTCAGTTTTGTAAAAAAAGTCTCATTCTAGTCAACTGATGGACAATATGAGGAAGCTGCCGTGGAAATTTCACTGTGAGACTGCTTACACCCTGGTTGCGAGAGAGGTTGTGGAGACTCCATCCTTGGGGAACCTCAAAACTCAGCTGGATGGTGCCTGAGGACATGATACAACTGGGAAGTTGGCTCTACTTTGGGCAGAGTTTGGGCCAGCTGGCCTCTGGAGGTCCTTTCCAAACTAAACTATTCTGTGAATCTATGAAATGCCTACTTTATATTTTTTTTTTTTTTTGTATTGACATTAAGTCAACATACTGAAATTTGAAATTCAGTCAGCCTCAATACTGATCAGCATTTGCAAGCCTGGGAAGGAAATCCTGACTCTTTTGACCTAAAAGCGCTCGATGACTAAATCTATGGTAGATTTCAAGAGAAGATGAGCATCGTGGGGGTTGAGAAGTGGTGGAGAGGATTGCTGGTTGAGGTGGCCGCAGCCTCAGCAGGGCTGAGCAGTAAGGAGAAGGAGGCATTAGCTGCTTTGCCTGCCCATGCCAGGGCTGACATGATGGCTGCATGTCCTCAGAGGTCTTGGTGGGTCTGCAGGGGTTACGGTCCATAATCCTGCTCTTTCTTTTTGTCTTTCTCTCCTCATTACTGTCTGATGATGATTTTCTCCTGCTGTGCCCACTATTTCTTCACCAGTTTTAGCTGCTGGCTGCCTCCTGGTCCTGCCCACTCCCCTTAGATACTGAGAGCCAAGCAGCCCCATCCATTGCTTCCTTCTTTTTCTTCAGTTTCTCCCACAGCCAACAAATCTCTGTTGGAAAAAAAAAAAAAAAAGAGCATCATTGAACATGATGTGTTTTTACTGGATTGTAACAGCTGGCAAAGAAATAAGCTTTGGATCCTTCACCTGTGAATAAGTGGTGCCTTTTCATCCATAATCAGCTGTTTTGCCAACTGCAGTTGGCTGCTGTTAAAGTGAGAGAAAAAGAATGACATTTGCCTGTGTCTCTCCTAAGAGTTTGTGAAGTGTCTTACCTCTCTTGCACTGGCATTATTTCCACAGCATGAGTTAGATTTTGTCACAGGAAGCAGTTGCTGGAGATGGTCTTCTGTTGGTGTGATGGTTTTCTCAGCTGTAAATCTCTTTCAAGCTGGATTAAGTAAATATTCAGGGATTGTTTTTATTTGTAAAATTTGTTCTTGGTTTAGGCTAAAACTTTCCCCTAGTAGGCTTGTTAGATTTCTGACTGGTACAGCTATGCGATGAGCGAAACTCTTCGCGGTGTGGTGGCCATGGCTTTGTAATTTTCAGTTCCTACTGAAATCACGTGTCTTTTGCTCGCAGTTGTTTAAAAAGGCATTGCTTGTGAAACAAGGGGGGCGTTTCTGCCTTTCTCCGCTGCTTTGGTTTCGTCCTACTTGGGAACGCTGCAAAGGAGTTCTGAGCATCTCATTATAAAAGGACATAGATAAATCTGAAAGGATAGAGGGAAGGGTGACAAAAATGATGTATGGCTTGTAGAAAAGGAGACTAAGGGTGGATATAACAGTCTATAAATACTTGAGAGGTAATAATATGGAGGAGGGGGAGGGATTATTTACAGTGCTTGAGACAGCATAACAAGGAGCAACGGCTTGAAACTAAAAAAGACAAAATTAAATTAGACAGTAGACACTTTTTCTCCTAACTAGAAGTGCAATTAGCAACGGAGTGACCTGCATAAGGACAAGGGGGTAAGTGAAGCATAATCAGGAGAGGTGTTTAAGAGTGTGTTAGATTACGATCTGAAGTGATTAATATGGGGGTAAACTCTGATCAATGTGCAGGTTAAACTAGATGACGGAAATCTCCTGCAGCTTTGTCATCTCTTGTGTGATTCATTGCCTCTGGCCATTGTTTGGCTGTGTTAAATAAATCATAATGTTACAGGGTTCTGCATCCCTGATTAGATGTTTCCAGTTAATTCTCCAGTTCTGGAGCCTGCAGCTTGCAAAGCTTGCACTTTCCCTGCTCCTCCTTTCAAGCAATAGTCATTCCTTGTCTTTGCAGCTCTGTGTGTGTGGTGTGTGTGATAGGTAGAACTAGTGGCAATTTTCAGAGTTAAGAGTCTAAATGAAGAATTTTTCCTTTCAGGCTTTTGATTCTGTCTGAAGCTTCAGTCGAAGTGTAAAAATAAATACTAGCGTAAAAAGATTTGGAAAACCTCGGAGAAGATTGCTTTTGTGTGTGTGTGTGCCAGTGGTGCTGTGGGTCCAGGGCTGTGTTCACCAGGGGCAGGGGCTGGGGAGATCTCTCTGCAGCGTGTTGGAGGAGCAGGGATGCCATGGGACCAGCTGTGACCTACCCAGACCTGCTTACCTGGGGAGAGAAGGGCTGCTCAGACCCAGGGCTTCTGTGGCTGCCCTGTGGTCAGAGGGGTGGAGGCGAAAACCCACAAACAGCTCAGCAGGTATTGCCATCCTTCTTTCACGTTTCAGAAGAGCTTTTTCCCCCTAAAGAACTGGGAGTAGATTTTTGTTTGTTTGTTTTTTAGTTTTTCGTTTTCCAAAATCTGTCGTCCTGGGGCTTTCTCTGTTTGCAGCATCTTTCTGTCCGACTTTTCCCACTCCAGGTGAGGCTTCCAGACGTAGAGCTACCACTTGGAGCAAGATTCCTGCTGAATGAACGATGGCTGCACAGACTTTACTGTGTGTCTTGTCCTATCCCCCGGTTGCTGGGGGTTTCTCTTCCCACCAAAGGCCAGAGGGGCTGGTGGGCAGCCCCTCTTGTTCTTTGTGCCTTGGAAGCTCTTTCTCCCTCACGCTGGCGTTTGCATACATGCGTTCACATTTCAAGAGTTATCTGTGCTGGCTTGTGCTTTCCAGTTGTCGTTATGAACACTGAGATAAGGAATGGGGCAGGAGCAGAAGATGTACTAGGAATTTTCTATCCGTGGGCACATTATTATTACACTATCTGCAGCTAATCTCTTGTTCCTTTCTATGTCCTTGAAACAGTTATTATGACTTATCTGAATGTGTGGGTCTTTCTTTTTGGTTTCAGAAAAGATGTAAGCGGGGAGTGAAGGAGTACTGCACGCTTCCTTAACTGAACACTGGCATCTCTTCTTGCTTTTCCCTTTTTTTTTTTCCTGTGCTTTCTTATACCTCAAAGACTGCTTTCGTTTGCTTTATTTATCAACTAACTTCCTAACTCAGCCTGTTGGCCTATTTTTCATTTTCAGTAGATTTGTCACTTAATGACATGGGGAGTAAAATGCAGTTTTGAAGGTTCCTTTGTAGGAACCACTTTTTCATATGCTGCTTCTAATTCCTTGATGGTTTTTTTTTCCCTGAACTTTGTTAAACTTTCTCCTGAGTTTGAGTACCTGCTGGTCTTAATCAGAGCTGTGAATAGCTTACTTATATAAGTGCAAGCATAGTTCATGCACTTATGCCATATGTTTTCTTGAAAAGCTTGTGGAGAGTCTGTTAAGCAGTGAGCTTCTCTTCCTTTGCAATGACATTGGATGCCTGATTATTTTATGTCTATTTTTTTTCTCCAGTTCCTGTCTCTAGTCTCTGTTCATACTATGTGCATGGCTTACAGCATAGGCCACCATTTGCTGACTTGGGTGCCTCTAGTCGTGGGCACACCTGAACCTGATGTAAGCCACTGTAGTGCCAGTCACTGTGCATTTCTGTCTATCAGTTGTGCATGAACAGGATTCGTTAGTGATCAATTTGCATTTGCGTGGAAACAGATTTTATGAGTCCAAATGTTGTTGCATCCATGCAACGCTGGCGATTGTGTACAAAAGTGATGCACATGGGTGTGATTTTGGCACACTTGCCCAGGCGCAGTGGGTGTCCACAGTGGTTCTGTACCACTCCTGATAGCAGTTTTTCTATCCCATATTAGGTAGACAGAGTGAAAAAGCCCTCCTGTTATTTCTGGTTGGTCTTTTTTAGAAACCTTTTGGGTTTCTGTCATCATATGGCTTATAACCAAGCATGAACTCCAGCTAATTCCAACCATTGCCCTACTCCCTTTATTATTTTTAGTGTGAGCCATAATGATTTTATCCCAGTCATATTTCCTCCAAGGTCTCCTATCTCAGACACTTGTAAAGCCTTCCCTCCCTTCTAATGTTCTCTTTGATCTGTTGTTAATGACTTAAATCCCTTTACATTTAATCCACACCAAGTTTCTTTCTCCTCCTCTCAATTTGCTTCTTTGCGCCTGCAGGTGTCTGGGCTGTTTTCCATCACTGTCTAGGAATCTGGTTTTCTTCCCTAGTTTCCTTTCTCCCTTAATTTCTTATTCTATTTTTTTAAAGTTATGTTGATTTTAAGCTTCGTTCCCATTACAGCCATTAGTAGCATGTTGGATATCTGCATGCAGTTAGTTAAATGTTTGTAAATTTCTTTCTGAAATCAGGTATCTTAAGGTGAATAATAACATGTATACATATATATGCACACATAGTAGTCATACTCCCAGCTGTTATACTGAAAATTGAAAATGGCACTTGTTTCTCATGCTGCTTGTTTTCTGAAGCACTAATTTTATTGGTCCTGATCCGATTAGCTGTCATGCCTGATAACAATTTTAAACGTATAAATAATCCTGCTGTCTCAGCTCAGTGTGAACAAATATATGAGCATTAAAATACTGCCCAGCATCTTCACAGATTCAAAGCCATGTTCAAATATTTTAAGTGCTTTTTCTTTACTAAAGCCAGTCTTTTTTCTGATAAAGTTTTTAATACGGTCACTGTAACTATATTATAGAGATCAAAAGTACAAGTAAGGAAAGAACAAGGATTGCCCCCAAGCTCACATAAAGAGATCAACTACTGTGCTCTAGTCAGTGGCAGAAAATGTTGAAAGTGGAATTTGCTGCTGTAGACATCTTATTGAGGGCCTGAAACTTGCATTAAGTGTGGAAATAAAAATTATTTTCTGTATGCTTTATTTCTTCAGCTGTATTAGGAGGATTTTTAAGTTGCATGCTAAATGTTTGCAGCAGATCATTTTTATTAAGTGTACGCTAAATGTGAACAAAATGTGCCCTCTCTGGTTCTACTGAAACCAGTGGTGGTATTTCAGCTCCTCTTAGCTGGAGCTGGATTGGGGCTGTGTGTAATGACTGGGAAACTTACTATGCCAAGCTGCAGTCTTTTGGCTGGGATTTCTCCCTCCTTTTTTTTTTCAGTTGTATTGAGGAATGCACATGCAGAGTTAACAGTCATTTGACCCATTATTGGATAGTAATTTTGCGTGTGGAAGAGAGGAAGAAATGCTCGATATTTTTTTTCTGATTTTTGCTTTGAAGAAAGGCAGATGATTCTGCTGTATATGGAGACGGTGGCATTCTGCTTTTGTTTCCAGCAGTAACTGAAATCAGCAGGATTGGATTACTTGCACGCAGTATTTAAAAAAAACCCGCCCCAAACAACAGAAAACTTGGCTGAGGATCTCTCTGGTCCATTAGTGCTGATTTCCAGTAAGTTTTTTAACACTGAGGAAATTCCTAAGGCCTGGAAGAAAGCTGATGTTATGCCAGCGTTTAAGAAAAGCGAGTGTGGTGGGATGAGAGGCTACAAATCAGTCAGCGTGACATGACATCAGTTTTTGTGAAAACAGCTTAACAGTCCACAGCAGACTGCAATGTGCAGTAGGGGGACAAATGCAGCTGTTAAAGGATGCTCATGCAATATGAATTAATGGAAGTTTGTGAGTAAAAAGATTCTGTCCGGTTGGTAAACTTTTATCGTTACAAAATTGTTTGAAGTGACATATTGAGGCAATCGAATTCTGCAAAATTCTGCGTTAAATTTTTGTATCTCCTGACATCCTGATTAGGAAACTGGATGGACAGAAAATCGTATTATATGTCTTACATAGTTTTAAGAAGGATCCTATCAGTCTGAAAATGTAGGTCTGAGTAAGGAATCTAATGCAGTGGTGATCCTGGCGAAGTCTGACAGGGACCTGCTCTTGGCTGTAGGCTGTGTGGTCTTCCCCTTGGTATCTCGGAAGCAAGCCTGGATTTGCCACAAGTTGTCTTGGTAGGTTGTGGAAAGGTGCATGGACTGGGAGGCAGTGGAGAAGACAGAAGTGTGCTGCAGGAGGGATTGGCTAGATGGTTGGTCATGTGCAAGCAAGAGCCACTTAAACCCAAATCAGAATGGAGGAGTCTGTCCCTGAGAAACACTGTCACTGCAGAGAAGCTGGTGGCCATGACGGTACTGTGTGAATGTTAGTGGTTCCCAGTGGAAAAGGATGACCAAGGACTGGTACAAGCCCTTTCAGACAGACCTGTGGTGATGGGAAGGAGGCTTGGTGTCTTCTGTGCCTGGAGCTGGTGAGGTGCCTGTGGGACTAGTGGCACTCCTTCCCTGATGACGTCGTATGTACAGGAAGGTGGGCTCTCAAAGGATATTGTAAGGGATACCATTGGTAGTTATTAAGTAATCATACCACACCGGGCTCGGGAACATCACTGAGCCAAAAATGATGGGAGGCTGGCAGAGGTGGCAAGGGAGGTACCGTGTTTGTTTGCCCCAATCATACTGTTCATTAGGCTTCTCTTTATGGCTGGTGGTGAGGATAAAGCCATGGTCTGAACCAGCACATCTGGGCTTGAACTTGGAAGGGCTCAGGCAGGAGACACAGAAATGATTAAAAGATCAGAAAACACCCCGAGGTGAGAGATGACAGTGTATTTTGCCCTTTAGTGACTCCCTTGTCTAAGATTTAATTAATACCCCATACGATTGTTCTGAATCGCTTGTGCTTTTGCCAGACTAGACCAGCTCAAGTTGAAGGTTTCAGTGCCATTTCATCGGATGGGTTGTGATGTCATGAACAGAAACATCATGTGGATGCAGAATCCCATGAAAAGCTTGTGTTTTGGGTGCATCCACCACAGGGCTCAAGCAAGACAATAACGAACAGCCTCAATTCTAGGATCTCCCAGATTTTCTTCAAATGTGCTGCCCTTGCTGCTTAACTCTTTGTCCTAGAGTTCCTCTTTCTGGCAAATGTCATTCTCGGTAAGATGTGCTATCCCACTTAGGATTGGTTTAGCCCTTCATGGGTGGAACTGGAAAAGCTTATTCCACTTTGCTCAAGTGACAGCTCCAGCATTACTCCTAGAGGGAATTTTAAAGTAATACCCATTCCTTCAAGGTGGAAATTAGTATTGTTCTGGGTGTCGAGTAAACCTTGAGAAGCAGGAGATTGCAGCTGCTTACATCTTTGTGGATAAAGCCATCTCCTGCCCCCAGGAGATGCTGGCCCTGCGTGGGCAGACTCTGCTGCCGCGGTGCCCGATAACTCCGGCTGGACCCGTGGTCCAGCTGCTTTGTCTGGTGAGGGGTGTTACAGGACACCCCGACTCTGCCCTAGCTGTCAGAGAGCTGCTGCAGGAGAGGTGCCATGACTGGTTGTTTTGTTTTGTTCTGTTTTGGGGCCGTGGGAGGAGGTGAGAAGCCTGGTGGGAGTTGGCAGGTGATAAGAGCCCGGGCAAGGCATAGCCCTGATAGAAGGTGGGGTATATCAGTCCCTCTACGCTTCAGCTCCGGGGAAGAGGCCAGGAGCCTGCAAGAGGTTCAGAGTTGTTGGACCGTGCATTTTTTATTCTTATTTTTTGCTTCTTTTCTTTTTTAAATGTGTATTTCTGCTTTGAGAAGAAAGGCTGAGCAACTATGTTCCCAGGGTATGGTCGGAGAGGTACCTTATGGACTGCGGTGGAAATGGGCTGTTTTGGCTATGATTTATTCTCTTTAGCCTGGAGACACAGCTGCTTTTAGCCCACGCGTCTGATATGGCTGATAACAGATTTTTCAACCTCTCCCTCTAATAGATGCTAGTGGTAGCACAGCTGGGCGTCCAGGGCTGTTTGGGGAGGTGATCCCAAACAAGGAGGAAAAAGAAACACTGGATTTGGTGTTTGAGCTCAAGATGGGCTTATGGCGTTGTTGGCAGTTGGGGGAGGGAGGAAAAAACATGCTTTTCTTGAAAGCTTTCCTGTCAAAAAAACTGGGAGGACTGCAGAGGTGGTAAATGACAGTAGGACAACCCTATACGTCTCAGAAACTGAGCTCCAGACAGGGGTACAACCACAAGCTATCCTGCTGCTCTTTGCCTGTGTTTGCTGGCTCATCTCGAATGCAGGGAGACTCTCTCTTCCTCGTACCCCTGTTAAAAGGTCTCCCCCTGCTCAGTCTTAGAGAGCAACCACAAAGCGATGAGCCAGAGGTCTGGAAACTGGAGAAACTGCCAAGAAGGGTTTTATCTTCACAGCAGTGAATCAGGTAGTCATCTCTCAGGGCCTGAATTTAGGGATGCTTTCAGGAGTCCAGGGTCCCTGTTTTTTCACTCTGCTTCTAGGGAGTAGGCTTCCACTGGCAGATCTGAAAGACACAGTTCTGCATACCTTGTGCTACAGTGATTTATACTGTGTTCTGTCGGTCCAAAGTGAGTACCTGATCCTTGATGTTTTCTTTTATTTGTCATGACGGCAGAAAAAAAATCTCAGTTTTTCTTGTATTTGGGAAGTTTATTTAATCACACAGTTCAAAAGCATCAAAATTATTTTTTTTTACTCAAATTTTCTAAATGATAATTTGGTAAACATCTCTTTTCAGAAAGGGATGTGGCTTGAGAGTTTTTTACATACAAGCACCTGAAACAGAGGTTTTAAGATAAAGCACCCTCTGGAGTATATTGCTAAAAAGAGAAGTAAGGGGAAAACAAAAATCAGGATGGAGGGAGTCAGCTCTCCTGTTTTGTTGAGAGCCCTGCTTCTCTGTAGGGTCCAATTCCAGTGTCCACATGAAGAAGAGGGATGTAGGTGCGTGGACTCGCAGTGTGGTGAGACTGCTAGCAGAAAGAAGCAAATGGTACTGGGACCCAAGTCAGTGTCTGGTCCTTCACTAGGAGCTTTGAGAGCAGTGGAGACAAAAACCTGGTCCTGTGTACACTCACGCCTATGCCCATAAAGGACAATCCCTGTGAACCTCATACTGGACCAAATTTGTGTCTTAAGAACCTGGACTGCATTGACAGAAGCTGTAAATCACTGAGGGTGTGTGGTGTTTAAAGTCCTTTCTCTGCTTACTGAAGGAGCAGTAAATGAGCTCCTGTGTGAAAGGGTAGGGCTGAGCAGAGTTACACAAGTGTGAAAAGAAGCCAGAATGGTAGAATCAGATTCTGGGAAAGGACAGGAGAAAGAGAAAAGGTGGGAGCAGCTGGGACTTTCTCCAGAGCCTGGTGCTTGGGCTTTGCTGTATGTTGCTGTTGTGTTCCTCAGATTCCCATTAAGACACTCTAGCCTCTTCTCGTTGCCTTCCTTCTCTTACTAAAGAGGTTTCCTTTCCTCTTCTCATTTTAGCTAAAGCAGGGAGAGGGAATAGGGGAGGTGTCAGCATGTAATATTTTGTATGGTATCACTGTGCAGGGTACAAATAATAAATCACACGCTACATGCTTAGACAATTTACTGCTGGCTTTTGTATGTGCTGTGACAAGTGCTCAAAAGGTCAAAAAAGCTTCCTTAACAAATTTGATAAGATAATGCAGTGAGCTGTAACAGCATAAAGTCCTGGGGGCCATAGACCAGAATAGAAGAAATAATTATGCATGGTAATGGGTAATTACAGATAATGGCCTTTTTTGGGGGTGGCAGAAAATACACAGCCCCACAGCCTTGCCTGGAATGAACATTGCCTAGCACATTAACTTTATAGCAAGCTAAAAGTTCAATGCTGGAACCGAAGGTAATCGGCAACTTCTAATGGGAAGAGAACAGAAATATTCCTCTCAAAGGCAGAGCGAGCCTGCAGGTTTTGTTTCTCGGGAGGCAGAGTGTCTCAGCAGAAAGTAAGTAATGGTGCCAGCTTTCTTTGACATCTGAAATAGCTCTGTCATGATTGTCTGGTGGGAGAAACATATTGTTCCAGCATTCCTGATTGTGATGTTAGGGAGTGATTTCGCACTGGCCTCATTCAAGGCTACTGTCCGACCTCAAAGCCAGCTATGAATTGGACTAACGCGTTGCGAGACTTAATATTGCCAGACCAGTTAATGGGAGTGTACTGATGCTTTATACACTGAGCAAGGGGAGATTGTCAGGTGCAGATCCCAGGCTCTTCTGAGGTCTGAAGGCAAGTGTTCCTTGGATGAATAATTAATTCTTGATGTTTTAATGGCTTAGCTGTCTCCTGCTGCAGAGGGTGACTTGCAGGAAGATGCTAACACTGCGGTGATGAAAACAGTCACTCTGAATTGAAAACTACAGGAAATGTACCTGTTCAGCTACCAAAAGCTGAGCTCTGCTCACTGGGCAATGGATGTGCCTTCCTGCTCCTTGAGTAAATGTGTTACTTGAGTAGTCACAGTTCTTCATTTTCAGCAGTATGTCTGTGTATGCGTAGAATCTCTGTAGGCACAGAAGAAATAAAAACTGCTAGCCATAGGTGTATGTAATAACTCATGTCAATAAATGCAGGCAGTGATATTCTCTTAATTGCCACATCACATATACAGAATCCCTTTCCTGAAATGTACAATCAGATGGAGACTAATCAGCTGCTATGGCCACATGCGTAAGTTGAACTGTGCCACTGCATGCTCCTAGACATTGAAACGTGACTCTGAGTGCTGTCCTGATTTTGGAAACAGTTCCTGGTGTGCATCTGTCCCAAGGTGACTAATATTCTCCCCCAGATTCCCAAGTGTAAGCATTCCCAGTAGGCAATTTGGTGCTAACACCCTGTTGTAGATGCTGAGAAAGTCTAATAGAATGGACTCTTGTCCTATTTGACCTCAGCATCAGAGGCTTGCCCAGGCAGGTTTGAGTTACTACTATCGGTGTATAATAAGATGTATAACTGGCCCTTACCAGTACCAGTAGGAACAGGAAATACTCCATGCTTATATACCGAATGAGTGAATGTTACAGGCAGAACTTCAGTGTTTCCATTTCTTAGTGTGTGTGCTTAAAACATGTTTGCATCTGTGAAATAAGAGATGATGGTAGAAATTCTTGCAAATTCCCTGGCATTTCTTCTCTTTCTCCTCCCAAAATGGTAAGAAGAGGGAGAATCTATGTACTGGCTTCTACATGTATTTTGCTGTGCATATCCACAATTCATGTAAATGACCATAGCTTTATTGAAGTAAATGTTCTGAGACTGGTTTACATTAGCTGAGGACTAGACCACTGTTTTTCACCATGCTCTGCTAAGTGAAGGCAGGAGCCCCTCATAGGTTACTAAATGTATAAGGACCCATACGTGTAACTGACCCCGAGAACTCACTTTCCTTAAAAGAAAATCCCAGCTGTCCTGAAATGAATTACTGGTTAACTACTATTAATATGCCATAGAGCTGGAGAGTCGTCTACAACACTGCAAGATCAATAACAGTATTTATCGTGCATCATATTGATCTTCTATGAAAGAGTGGGCTATATTTCACACCGTGTACACAGTGCAAAAAAAGTAGCATCGGTTCTCTACAGACATAGAAAAGAGCTGGGAGATCCAAGGGCACAACTGCATGAAGGGATACTGTTGAGCCCTGCTCACACATGGAGAGTCTCTGACAGCCCTACGTTGTAGATTTGGTGTTCCAAAAACTGAGAGTCGCGACCAGTTGTTTTTTGGTTTGCTCTTCTCATTTCTGTTCCTTCTTGGACAGGTTCAGTCCTGGATTTTTAATCGTGTCCTGTTTGCAGCTTGCAAAATATTAAAATTTGTGCCTGGCATCAGGGGAAAAGACCCAGGAGCCCTTCCCAGTTTTTCCGTGCGGAGGGTGAAGACAGCCAAGGTGTGAGCCCAGCTCCTGCAGCAGCCCTCCTGTTTCAAAGGGCAGGTGGAGGGGCAGAGTGGGAGTCTGACGGCGCAGCAGCAGTTGCCTTGTTGAGAGCTTAATTCCTCTCAAAAATTACTCCCCTTAGAGCAATGAACCTCAGGGCTGCCCCTCGTGCAGGTGTTGTAATGCGGCAAGCTCTGAGGCAGGGGAGGACCCTCTCCTTGCCAGCAGAGCCATTCAGCTGTGTTGAATTACATTTGGAAAAAAAAAAAAATACCAAACAGCTGAAAGCTGCTTTCTTAACCTGGGTGTCCTCTCCTTGCTGGTGGAAAACGCAGCCATGGGCTGGCAGCCTCTCTTAAGAAGGATGCCTTGCTTGTTGGGTGACCAGAGGCAAGGCTGTAGGAAGGTTCAGCTGTAGGTAGGAGTCAGGAATTAGAGGTATAGGCCAAAGATCAACAAGAGGAACCCCAGTTAGTTCAAAGTTTAGTTACAGCCATTGTTCCAATAGGTCTGCCCTGTTCTGCGAACAGTGGCCATGCCTGAGGATGCTGCAGCCCAGAAGCAGTGTGCTGCTCGCCAGCTAGCTAGCAGACTTCAGCTGGAGACAACCAGCATGGGTAGGGCAAAGCCATGAAATCTTCTCTGGGCAGATTTCCAAGTGCCTTATTTTATCCCAAGGACAGTGTAGCAGAGTTCTTTGGCCTTTAATTCTGCTCCCCTGGGTTCTTAGCAGTTCTTTGAAGGTACCCTTGTGTAGGTGCTGGCTGGTCTGACCTGCTTCTCTTCCTGAGCTTTCATTGCTCAGAAAAGGAGTCAAGACTTTCAGGGCTTTCTCCATTATAGAGCATAACTCTTTCCCTTTAATGTATTTACAGTTGTGTATGCTCTATACATGTTGATATATATGTATGGTGTATGCATTAGTAGTAGTAGATGATGTGATTCAGCCAGGCTGGATGGGATAAGGGCGTAGAGCTGGACTGCAGGCCTGCCCTTGGCCTGTTGCATGCTGCAGGTCCGGGTTCTGGACCTGCCAGAACCCAGCTCTCCAGAGGCATCCTTCCCTCAGGCTGGCTGGTTCAAGTCTGTGAGAAGTTTAGAATAACCCCTGGGGTACTTTGACCTGGTCTGACCTGACATCTGCCCACAGTCCGGGTGGCACAAGGCTTATATGAGATGTCTCCTTTCTCCCAGATAAAGCACCAAATCTTTGGTGTATGTCAGTCCCTTCACTTGAACTTTCCCCTTTCCCGTGACTCTGTTTTTTTCTGCTAAGCTGCTGTGGCACATCCCTGTCCTGTGGCCGGAGCTCAGAAGGGGGGTTGTGTGCCAAAGATGTTATGAGGACCATGGGTTCCATAATTCTGCATTTGTAAGAGAAAAATGCCCCAGGCTGCTGATGCTTGGGGATTTATGTGTACGGGTGGCTGAATGAGCAGGTGACCAGCTCTATAAACTCAATATTGAGTCCTGAGAGAGCAGCTGGTAGTACTGTAGAGGGTACTGGAGAATGGAGGGACAGGAGGAGGAAAGTGGAGGTCCATTCTGGTGCATCCATAATGACCCTGAACACTGAACTGCTGGTGGCTATTGTGCAGATAGATAAAGGAAAAATGGATGGCACCAAGTCAACCCTCTTGCACCTCCGGTGGGAGGCAGATGATGGTAGCCCCAACCACAGACAGGAGGAGAAAAGAACAGGGGAGAACCATTGTTTTTTTCTCTTAATGCAGCAGAAGACTACCGGTGCTGCTCTTTCTTCAGGAAGGACTGACCATCACGGACTGGTGATGGTGTGAGCTTGTGGATAGCTGCTGCTTTCTTAACCTGGGTGTCCTCTCCTTGCTGGTGGAAAACGCAGCCATGGGCTGGCAGCCTCTCTTAAGAAGGATGCCTTGCTTGTTGGGTGACCAGAGGCAAGGCTGTAGGAAGGTTCAGCTGTAGGTAGGAGTCAGGAATTAGAGGTATAGGCCAAAGATCAACAAGAGGAACCCCAGTTAGTTCAAAGTTTAGTTACAGCCATTGTTCCAATAGGTCTGCCCTGTTCTGCGAACAGTGGCCATGCCTGAGGATGCTGCAGCCCAGAAGCAGTGTGCTGCTCGCCAGCTAGCTAGCAGACTTCAGCTGGAGACAACCAGCATGGGTAGGGCAAAGCCATGAAATCTTCTCTGGGCAGATTTCCAAGTGCCTTATTTTATCCCAAGGACAGTGTAGCAGAGTTCTTTGGCCTTTAATTCTGCTCCCCTGGGTTCTTAGCAGTTCTTTGAAGGTACCCTTGTGTAGGTGCTGGCTGGTCTGACCTGCTTCTCTTCCTGAGCTTTCATTGCTCAGAAAAGGAGTCAAGACTTTCAGGGCTTTCTCCATTATAGAGCATAACTCTTTCCCTTTAATGTATTTACAGTTGTGTATGCTCTATACATGTTGATATATATGTATGGTGTATGCATTAGTAGTAGTAGATGATGTGATTCAGCCAGGCTGGATGGGATAAGGGCGTAGAGCTGGACTGCAGGCCTGCCCTTGGCCTGTTGCATGCTGCAGGTCCGGGTTCTGGACCTGCCAGAACCCAGCTCTCCAGAGGCATCCTTCCCTCAGGCTGGCTGGTTCAAGTCTGTGAGAAGTTTAGAATAACCCCTGGGGTACTTTGACCTGGTCTGACCTGACATCTGCCCACAGTCCGGGTGGCACAAGGCTTATATGAGATGTCTCCTTTCTCCCAGATAAAGCACCAAATCTTTGGTGTATGTCAGTCCCTTCACTTGAACTTTCCCCTTTCCCGTGACTCTGTTTTTTTCTGCTAAGCTGCTGTGGCACATCCCTGTCCTGTGGCCGGAGCTCAGAAGGGGGGTTGTGTGCCAAAGATGTTATGAGGACCATGGGTTCCATAATTCTGCATTTGTAAGAGAAAAATGCCCCAGGCTGCTGATGCTTGGGGATTTATGTGTACGGGTGGCTGAATGAGCAGGTGACCAGCTCTATAAACTCAATATTGAGTCCTGAGAGAGCAGCTGGTAGTACTGTAGAGGGTACTGGAGAATGGAGGGACAGGAGGAGGAAAGTGGAGGTCCATTCTGGTGCATCCATAATGACCCTGAACACTGAACTGCTGGTGGCTATTGTGCAGATAGATAAAGGAAAAATGGATGGCACCAAGTCAACCCTCTTGCACCTCCGGTGGGAGGCAGATGATGGTAGCCCCAACCACAGACAGGAGGAGAAAAGAACAGGGGAGAACCATTGTTTTTTTCTCTTAATGCAGCAGAAGACTACCGGTGCTGCTCTTTCTTCAGGAAGGACTGACCATCACGGACTGGTGATGGTGTGAGCTTGTGGATAGCTATGGGCAGGTCTCTGTTCTAGCCTAGCCCATCTTGTCCCCTGTTCAGAAGCGTAGGGCATGAGACCTTTCCAAAAGTTGCAGCAAGGCCTGCTGCTTTCTCCCCCTCTTCCTTTTCAGCTCCTTTTCAGGGTGGCTCACCTTTTGTGTGTCGGTGTAGAGAGGCCCCATCTTCCTGGTGCTGGTATCCTCAGCAGAAACTATTATCTCTTCTTAAAATGCACTGCAAGTGGAATGACACTGCAGAGGTTTCAGAAGAAATTGGACATCTGTGCAGCGTAGCATAGCCCTGCCAGAAGTTCTGCAGCCAGCTGCTTTGCATATCTCTGTCTCATGTGATACCTGTGTCCCAGCAGGGAATTAGTTAGGGGATTTTACTTTCACCTTTCTGTCTCACAGCATGAAAAGCAGAGCAGTTTGACCTCAGCTTTATTTGGGAGCTAAGTTTGGGGAGGGGAGTTAGGCTTCTGCTGTGATTCATCAGAATTGTTGGCTTCTCAGTGCCAGTGGCCTAAGTTCTTATTTTATCAAAGGCACAAACTAAAGGACTTGAAGAGAGTCCTGCCCAGAAGCAGTAGCAATAATAAAATTTCATAAAACCATGAAAGTGCAGAAACTGTGGGGGGTCTTTTGTGGTATTGCAGACTCCTCTCTGCAAATTGGAGCGATAATCCCAATGAAAAAGGCCGTCTGGCTTGATTCTTGCTCACATAGGGCTGAGAGGCAGAAAAATCAGATGCAGGAGGCCTAGAGCACTGTTTGTTCATACATGGGTACACTTCACTGATGTCAACAAAATGTCAGCAAGAGCTGAATGGGGGCACTGTATAATTTAGTGACTTAGAAGGAGACTGTCTAGGATTGCAGAGAGCTTTCCTTACAGGTGAAGTGAAGGAGAATTGCATTGTAAATGGCAATAGTTGGTAAAACTGATCATTGGACCTAGTGTGCAGCTAATACATAGTACAGTGGAAATTTTTACCATGACTCTGAGAGGCTGGTAAATTGCCACCATATTGATTTTGCAGGTGAGTAACCAAGGTGCAGATGTACCAACAGAAGGATGCAAAACGAACTAGGCAATGCCTGCCTGACACCTCTCTTAGGGCTGGTATTTCATACATGCGTACTGTCCATGATGTCTCATCTCCATACTGATAAGCCCTTGAGAGCTCATCAGTGTGCTCCAAGCCACATCCTTTTCTCTTCCACGGTGGAGTTGGACAACATCATCTCCTCCTCCTCTTTTTTCCAGTGGTGTGGGAGCTTTTTCTGCTCTGTGGTTTTTTTTGGTAAACAGGAGCTAAGTTTGGGTATGGAGGCTGGGCAAGGGTTGAGGGAAGGCCTTGCTGCTCAGAGGTAGCATGTGGGTTTCTGAGACACCTTGGCTGATTGCGCAGTGCTTTCCCTGTTGCAGCTTCTCTTGGCCTTGGGCCTGTTGGCCCTTTCTAGAGGCACAGTCACAAAGTGGCCTCTCACCTGCAGGACACTGGCTGGAGAGGGGTCATCCTTTAGCTACAGCCTTTCTGCTTCCAGGGAGTTAAAGCAGACTTGGCACACTGTTGTAATTTAAAAATAATGGGGTGCTGCATCCTTTGCTGGTGTAAATCACCATGGGATCAGCTGATGCTGCTTGAAGACTCAGAGCATTGTCTTAACCTGCCATTGGTTTTGTCTCCTGCTTTGCAGTTTGTGGTGTGTGTAGGTGGCAGTCTCAGGCTTTGAGTGGACATCAGTCCACTTGAGTTTCCACCAAACATCCAGCTGTCTTTCCCTTCCATTTCCCACCTCTTCCTATTTACTACTCCATCCAGCCGTCAGAAGAAGTAGTAGCTCATCAGAAGGCAAAAGGTAATGGTCTTCATGGAGCCTCCCATCTCATAATGGCTTGGTTTTTTCTTTTCCAGAGGGACGCATGCTCCTTCAGGACATCCCTTCCATCCCCAGCAGAGGGCACTTGGAGAGCACGTCTGATTTGGTTGTGGACTCCACCTACTACAGCAGTTTTTACCAGCCGTCCCTGTATCCTTACTATAACAACCTGTACAACTACTCCCAGTACCAAATGGCAGTGGCCAGCGAGGCTTCCTCAAGTGAGACGGGGGGTACAGTTGTAGGGTCGGCCATGAAGAACAGCCTTCGAAGCCTCCCAGGAGCGTACATGCCAAGCCAGTCGGGAAAACAGTGGCAGGTATGATGTTACAGAGGTGTCACAAGGAACTATGTTATGTTACAATAATAAGTTGTTTCTTGGGCTTGATTCTGACCTCCTGTTTGCTGAACCAGATTCCAGAGTGGGACTAGGACCCATGTTAGGAAGGTTAGCCAAAGTGGGTGGTTATCATGCAGCACGTGGAAGGCAATGATACAGGAATAGGTAGGTTGCCACAAGCACAGATAAAGAGTGCCCACTTGATTTTATTTCCTGATTTATGTCATAGTACATTATGCGCTGTTTTCCAGAAAAAGGGTCCAACTGACTCTTGCCAGACATAGTATCCTGTGAGCTTTGGGTGTCATTTCTGAGAGGCTTTGCTTTTCAGGAACGTGTTCTTTTCTCTTCCATCTGCTGAAGTGACCCAGGAGACTGTGGTGCTGCGCAGAGGGTTGATAGCAGTCAGTCACACAGTGTGTTGCTAATGGTGCACTCTGGCAGCATCAGCTCCAGGGCTTGCGATTGCAACTTGGGTAGCTCAAGGTCCAGGCTGTGCCTAAGAGGTTCACACCAGAGCTCTGAGTACTTGATTAATTAGGGGGTAAAGACAGCTGAGCCCTCTCACTTTAGGACTTGATAATTACAGCTTCCAACTCAGTACCAGTCGGAGACTGGAGAACGGGGAAATCTGCCAAGGCAGGGGATTCATGGCAAAGTGAGTGTAGCTATTTCAGTGCCCCTGAGGATGCTTGGTCTTGGGCTGCTGTGGTGCTTTTCTGTCTTGAGACTGAACTCAGGAGGCTGCACCCTCTGCGTACACCCGTGTCCCTTGTACGAGGGCAGAAGAAGGCAAACCTCTTCTGTAGAGCATCAGGAGAGGGCAGGCTGCCTTCTGCAATACCTCTGTTTTGAAATCACTCAACAACAAAAGATTAAATGTCCACCAAAACTTCCTTTCTGAAGAGAGCAGATGAGATGTCCTCTTTGCTGACAGAGAATTGCTCTAGCAATTGTGGCACAGGGACCAACTCTGAGAGGGCATTTTAACTTCTGGTGCCAAGGAGCTGGAACTAAGATCAGGGTGATTACAATTACAGTAGCAGTCCACATCCCCTTCAGTGAGGCTTTCCTGTCATTAGACACTTTTCTCATGGAAAGGCCTTTTATGAAAATGTGGGGGCTTCCTGGAGCAACAGCTGGCAAGTCCGTGAATTTTAATAGCATGGCTTTACAGCAGTGGGCATTTAGTACTATTCCACGTCCCTTTTTCACCATGAGTAGAGCTGTATGGGAAAGAGCTGTCTCCCTTCCCTCTGCTATGTGGTCCCACACCGCAAGAGTGTTTAGCTTTTTCATTTTAGTTGATTAGGTTAATCTGACACATCATAGCAGAGTATTTCATATGGAAAGTTACTTCTCCTGAAGCTTTTGCAGTACCTAGGCTGTAAGGGCCCGTTGCAGAGCTGATGCTTGGAGACACTGTCAGAACACAATTTGTCACAGCCACATGTGTCTTCCAAAGGCAGGGTTCTTGCAGGCTGCTAGTCCCACACTCCACCATTCCTCCAGCCAGTAGACTTCTGTGGTTTTACTTGCTTGGGAAAAAGGAAATTACAGGTACTGACTATCATAGAGCATAGTGTTTGAGGAGGAGATACATGAAGGTATGCTAAAACATGTTAAACCTTGGGGTGGTGGTGGTGTCCCCTTTCTTCTGTTCTCATGTACTGTCATTTGAAACTAGACTGTGTTTGTGTAGGAAGTCTTGGCCTAGAGGGTCCGTTGTCTCCATGTGAAATTGTTTCTTGTGGGACCTTTGACACCCCTTAAAGAAATAAAAGCAGTAGTGTGTTTTCCATGGATTTTTCTCCTGAAGCCCTGCAGAATCTGTAACTAACTTCTGCTTAAGTGCTGCTCAAATTAGTGAGATACTGCTGAAGTGATTAAGGAAAAAAGAGGTGGTAGCTGTCAAAAAGGAATGTTTTTCTTCCACCAGCAGGCTCCAAGCGCTGGGTTTCATTCCCAGCTTGTGCCATGTATCACATGGTTCCATTGACCTCCATTTTTAGTGATTTACCTTACCAAAGATTTTTAATTTCTCCCAGCCAAACCTTTTGGGATTTCTCAGTGCTGCTCTGGTGAGATGTCTCTGTGGAGAGACTACGGGCAGTGCTTTCTGCCTGCAGAAGTGACATCTCCCCAGCTTCTAAATGGCCTAAAACCACCTCTCCTGTTCAGTAGGACAGAGTATAGTTCAAGGTCAGTGTCACGTAACTTACAAGCTGCTTCTCAGAGGCTGATCTGCAAGAAGGATTGTTATTGCTGGAATAGTTACGAATCATGGGGTTTGCATACTGTTATGACAGCATAACATTGCACAAATAATCATAAAAAGTTTTACAGTGAGAGCTAGGCTAGATAATGCTTGATGGCAGTGGGTGCAGTGATGCCGAGGCTGTAAAACACTGTGTGGCACTGAAGACGGTTTGTTGTGAGGGGAATGAGCTCTCAGCTGCTGCACGTGGTAGTTAAACATCAATTCTGTTCATGGAAGGTTACCAGCAAGGGAAGATCACAGAAACATGGTGTGTTAAATAGAGATGGATGATGAATTCCTCTGTCAAGCATGGTAAGGAGTTACAGGAGAGTTTCAAAACGTGATCCACAAAGAGGAATCAGACCTTGCTTACACCTTCAGGGTGTTTTGCTGGCAAACCTATGCAGGCTGATTCTCTCCAGAGGAAACATGTAGCTGTATCTACATGGGGATTTTTGTTGGACTGCCTGTATTTGGCTGGGTTTATTTTTTTTGCATGCGCAGGCTTTCTTAACCAGTCTTCCAGTACAAGTGAGTCTGCTTATGTGACTGGTAGTGCTATAACTGTTTTGATCAAGGTTTTTGGATTTCTGGTTCTTTATCAAAACGATAGCTGTGCAATGCCTGCCGTGACCAAATCAGGGCAGCTGGCTAAGCTGTGAGCCCACAGGAGGGGTTTTTTTGCTGGTATAAGCCGCCTGTGTGCTCACTGGAAGGAATCCTCATTTAAGCAGTGTAGACAAGGCTCCTGCCTCTTCTGGGCACTGCTGGTGGAGGCTGGCTCGTCCTGGAACAACTGTAACCACGCAAGGAGAATTGCATACTTAAAGATAACTTCTGGATGCAGACAAGGCCTTGAGCAGACCAGCTGTCTGCTGTTTCAGAATTTAGGGAGCAAGGGAGAAAAGCTAGGGAGGAAACATGTGAGTGTGTGTGGGATGGGATGAGGATTAATGCATCATTGAGCCTTGGCAAATAAACTGAATCACTGAATCTTTAATGTAGATTAATGTCAGATTTCATTAGTCTTTGTTCTTTGCAGAGGCTCACGTACTTGAGTGGATTCATAGAGGTGCAATTTTTTTTAGATATTTCTATGTAGGTTTTGTTCATTTGTATACAGTTATCCCAGAAGCTGTATCCATCATGATTTGATAAGCATAATAAAAATGATAGTTTTGGTCCAGACACCTTCAGTCGTTTATATTCTGCTGCTTTTGCCAGCTCTAAGGCAGATAATCAGATGTGTCTGGTGTTGCTTAGGTCAGAGAGGAAATGTAGCAGATGTGCTGCTCATCTTGCATCTCCAGTTCTGTGTGAGCATCTGAACTCTCCCTTGAAGCTCTCATAATTGGTCATTACAACAGGAATTTATGTGCATTCAATCCAATTAACAGTTAACTGAATTCAACAGCATTAGTCCTTCAAGTTGGAGCATGTTGGTATGTAGTGGAAGCTGGTGCTTCTGAAACTGGTCTCATTGTGACCCACTTAGGGACAGCAACTGGAAAATGCTGTCTCTTCTACCACAACAAAAGTACAACCTAGATGGACACGTCTGATTCTAATCAGGTTTAATTCTCCAAGCCGTCAGTGAAACTGCTGGCTTGAGACCCACAGCAGAAGGATAATCGGGATTCCTTGCGAGTTGGCATCCTCCCCAAAAAATGTTAGAACTCTTCACGTTCCTACAGCTGTATCATTAAAAATCTGCAAAATGCAGAATGTGCCCTGCATCTGGGGACCAGTGGTTGAGTTTTCTTTGTTACCCTGGTGACTCCAGGTATCCTGTTTTGGAGGAAGGTTAAAGCTGGCCAGGAGGTTTTGGACAAATTCTGTCCCCAGGTGTTTTTTTCCCTTTTTTTTTTTCTTCTTTTTTTTTCCAGCTTGGCAAACCAATGTTCTCACTTCCAAAACCTCAACTTTTTTATTCTTTCCTTAAATCAGTTTAGAGCAAAACCTGAAGTAAGTATTAGTGAGAGTCAGACTGAGAAATTTTAACTTAATTTTTAATATGGTAATTACATTTAGCTTTTGGAAGTGTAATATTTAACATTGCTGAGATAGGAAATTGGTTTTTAAGGATTACTTAAGAAGTAGTGAGCATACTGTCTTTTACTAAATCCAGGAAAGTGTGACTGTGATAGGGCAGCTAGCAGTTTGAACTCTTAAGAATAGCTGCTTGCTAGTAAAAAGAATTGCTCTTTTCAACTTCTACAACCTGTTTCTGGCACAGTTTTTCCTACAATAAGCCTGGCCTTCTTACAGAAATGTGCAGTCTAACTGTGCAGAAATAGGTGTAAAATGTGTGAAATATACATGTGTCTGTGTGTGTGTTTATGTGTAAATATATACACATTGTGCAAGCCACCCGACACAATTCCAGTTTTATGTGTATTATATACTGTATTCATAACATACCCTTCACACTACAGATTTATGCTAAAAGTATCCTAATGTTTCTGACAGCTCATGTGTGACATGAATGCAATCCATATTTCTTGGAGGAGCTAATCTAAGCGGTTTATTTTCCGATACTGCTGATAGGGCTATATCTCTAGGTGTCACCGCAGTTGAGATTCTGATGGTAACATATTGTTTATGGGTCACTGCCTTTGTCTAAAAGAATAGGTTGGAACAGAATAGCAAAGGTTAATTAAGTTTGTCTATCAAGGAGGGACAGATATAGATGTCTCTTGTATTTTCTGTGCTAGAATCAAAGTCAAGGCAGGGTATCATAGGCTCGTTTTTCCCTCGTGCTGGAAAAGATGCTTAGCTGGTTTTAGGAAGGAAACAAAGCCACCTTAGGCAGCATGAGTGCAGCAGCAGATGTGAGGGGTCAGCTCATGGGCAGTAGCACTGCACGGTGGGAGAGTAGCAGCAACCCTGGTCTACAGCTGGGGAAACTGAGGCAGGGAAGTGTTAAATAACTTACCCACAGTCACACAGCCCACAAGTGAAAGAGCAGAGATTCCTGATGTCTGGGTTTCCACTCTGCTGCCCAGCGGATGCCTTCTCGCCTCATGCCCAAAACCAACCTAGGAGTTCTGTTGTTTGCGAACAACGACACATAAATGCCAAATTTATGCAGTTTCATGCCCCCTGAAGCTGGCTTTATTTTCAAGATCAAGGCAGAAGGAGAAGGCTGTTAAAACTTTGTTTTAAAAGGTTTTCTGGTGTTTCCGTAGTTGCTGGTTTTGTTTTAAGGCAGCTGTGGGTGAGAGAGAGGGATGGAAAGCCTGGGTGATTTGTCTGAGGCCAGGTGGCACACCAGTGGCAGAGCTGAAAGATAGTACTTTGATCTTGTCTGTTGCTCTGAATTCTTTGCAGCTCTTGTCACCCAGGATTAGCATCTGAAACCTCCTGCTACTTGTCTTTCTTAGGAATAATCCCCATGGTCAGCCAGGATCAACTGCAAAATGTGAAGGTGCTAAGAGTGACGCTGGATTGCTTGCGAGGAGATTGCTGTTGGCAGCTTTTGCAAATAAAAGAATTGCCTGGGTGATGTTTTGTCTGAATAAATCATCCAGGAAGGGCAAGACCATGTTCTAGTCCCTGAAACTGGAAGGAGAAGTGAGGCACCACTTGTGTTTGCCTTGCCTCTTCTCTCTGGTTTGGTCACCTCCTCTCCTCGTCTCTTCCTCCGTGAAGAAGATGTGAAGCAGTTGTGTAGATGCTGCCAGGAGCTTGGAAGGAGGAGCTGGGCTTTACATTGCTCTTCCACCAGCTGTTGTGAAAGCTCCTTTACAGGAATGGTCTGAACTGATGCAAGAGCATTTTCTTGATGCTGCCCTGGCTTTTGCTGCATGTTCTGTCACTGTTGGGCACTGCTGTAGGGCTGCACTGTCTGTTGTGCTCAGTGACAGACAAATTCTGCTTCCAGCTTGCCTATTCATGGACAAGCTGTAGCTGCCTCTTGATTCTCCATATTGGCTCTACAAGAGAACAGGGGAAGGGTTTTCACTGTGTGCATGGTCTTTTAATCAGGCCGTATTTATTTGTTCACAATTTATAAGCATCCCACTGTAGCTTGCAGTACATCCTTTAAAAAGTTACTGAGTGTGCACTGTGTTGCGCCATTTAGGGGAACCTGTAAGTGTTGAATAAGCCAAATGTGGGTCTCTGAGGATCCATGTCTCCCTCTGAAGCCAGTGAGGCACTTGGTGCCTCACTGGCTGTGGCTGGGGCAGGGCACAAGGGATGTGTCTGGAAGGGTAGGCACTGCAAGTCAGCAACTTGGGTGTTCAGCTGAGGAGTTCTGCAAAGAGCAAGTGCATGCTCTTCCCTTCCACAGCACTTCCTCACCTAAAACATGCCTTGTTCTTACGGCACGTAACCCGTGGTCATACAAACTAGAGTGGTTTGTGGGACTGTCCCAGCCCTTGCCCATTTTGGCCTCACTGTAGAGCTGGAAGGGGAGAGAATAGCAGGAGGAGACACTAGAGCGCTGGGCATCTCCTCCTGCATTTCCCCAGGACAGGACCTAGGGAAGGATCCTGAACCTGGATGCAGCATTTGGAAGGCTGGACTGCCCCATGTTAGAAATAATCTGAATATTCCATGGCTTCCCCACAGTTGTTTTTATCACCCTTTCTGGCACCCAAGAAAGTGCAAGGACTCTCCAGAGCTGCAGGAGTTAAAACAGGGCAAACGCCCCTTCTCATGGGGTAATGGTCTCCTAAGCCCCCTTCTTAATGCAGTGCTAAGGTCAAGAATTTTTACAACTGGTTGTTTTTTTATTGTTACTGTAAAATAGGATTGCTAAGCACTATAAAAAGGAAACCTTATGGTTCAAATTTACTGCAGTGTGTATTCTAAACTGTTTAATAAAACAAAACCAAAAGCTTTTAGATTTTCTTCAGCAGTTAATACACAGCATATTCTTTGCAGAGCCAAGGCTTTGGCTGTCGGTCGAACTGTGGTTCATAGACTTGGTATGGGTAATAAGATTATAAAACATGTCTCTTGCTAGCCAGCTACCACACACTAATAATAATAGTAGTCATAATTCATTGCATCCAGGGATTTTAGGTGGGTTGTTTTTTTAAGAAATGGAGAAAAACCCTAAAAAGGGGTTTGAAAGGAAACAGGTCACTCTATATGGAGAGGAAACATGCACGTGATCGTTTCAGTGCCAGGAAGCGATCCCTCCATTTTGTTACAGCTGACATAATGCTGTCTGCCACAGAAGACCTTTCCTTGGTTGCACGAGTGCACTTGCACAAGGGAGAGGTGGAGATGTGAGGACCGCGGGTACTGCCCTGCCAGTGGAAGGAAGATGGTGGGTGTAAAACAGTAGGCAGAGGGGAGTTTGCTAACTCCTTTTTCCTCAGTACTTCTGGAGCTGCTAAGCCTTGCGGATGTGCAGATTCAGCATGGCCTTCGGGCTGAGCTTTTGGGCAGTTTGTATTGCAAATCCGAAATTTCAGGGCAGAGGCAGCCTGGGTTTTGTTGAGGGGCTCTGTGCAAAGCACAGATGTCTGTTTCTAGGAGGAGACTGCCCTCTTTCAGAACAGCAGAGGAGACACCAGTGTCTCTTTGGAGTTCAGGATCCCTTGGGATGACACATTCGGGTTTTTTAAGAGCAATTTACTATTTATCATGGATGAAACTTCGGTGCCTGTTGGCCTTTTTCTGCATGCATAGGGTGCAGATGGTAGAAAAATTACCTTTTCAAGTAAGAACTCCTAGTTTTGCAGGCTAAAAGCCTGTCCTGCTGATCCCTCAGTACATGTGCAAATACGTGTGGCCACGCTGCCGTCGGAAGATGGGCAGAGATGCACTTTGCTCGCTGTTGGCATTGAATCTCTCTGCAAACCTGGCTCCACCTGGAAAGTGGGATGTTGCCCTCTGCCTCAGAGAGCACCAGCAGGATTTGATGTCACTTGGGCCACCTTATGTCCAGCTGGGCATCATACTAAAAAAGAATATTGAATTATTAAGGGGGTACTCCTGGGAAACAGAGAGCATTCTGGCTGCTTTGCAGGGAGGTGCCAGTGGCTCCTTCTGCCAGGACCAGATGCTGAGGGTCTGCTGGTGTGGGGCAGCTGTCTGGGATAGCAGGTTCACCCCCTGCCTCCTCTGCTCCCCAGGTCTGAGCATCACAGGCTGGGAAGGGTTGAGGAGCAGGGCTCCGTGCATGTCTGCCTAGGACCCGAGAGGACTGCAATGGAGCAGGTAGAGCTCCTCTAACTGAAGTGAGGTGGGGCTGAAAAGGCTGTGGGGCTCTTCTTGTGGGCACGATGTCTACTGGCATAGCTGGGGATGTGCGTTACTGATGGCACTGATGCCTTTAATACCTGGTACAAAACTTCCCTGCTCGGAAGCTTTCCATCTTACAATCACTCACTGCTCAGCAGCCTTAGGGGGACCAGCTAGTCTTACCTCTCCTGTTGAAAATCCTAATCTTGTGAAGTGTTTGGCTGCCTTTTTTGGGGACACTGTAGCCACATTATGTTGTAGGCCTTTGGATCAAATAATAGTAGATGGTAGTTCTTCTGTAAAACAAAAATTTAAAGAAGCATTGTGGCCTCTCTGAGGAGATAAGTTTGGATGATTTCAGGGCATTGGAGTAGGTTAAACTTTGATTTCTGAGTGCTGCCAGGTTTGTAGTTGTCTGGTGGACACCACACTGATGGAGCATACCTGCTGGCTGGTTTCCAGCTGTGGCTCCACTACAGGCTTCTGGTGTAGTGTGCCTACAACTTGGTTTCTCTGGGTAAATCAGGAAAATGTTTTTCTATCTCCCTGGGTTGTAGGAAAAGTGATGTGTTTGTGTGCATGTGTCACTGCTCAGACACCGAGGAGCGTGTCCTAACCAAGTTGGGTCAGTAGGACTGTCCTCCTTAACCACCCTGTTAGGTCCCTGGCAGAGCAGTTACCACTGGTGGGAGATGTGTTAGTCTCTGGGGAAGTGTGGGGACTGGATGGATGTTGGCCAAGTGCCTGCAATTGAAGGGGTCTGGAAAGCTTGCCGTGGTGTTACCTGTGCCATAAGCAGGGGCCTCACCAGGAATCTCCTGGCAGTGAAGGGTATGTGGTTGTGTGCCAGACCCAGCTTCACCTGGGGTACAACAGACCAGCCATAGGGATGCAGGTGCTGCTGCTAGGTGGCACCCCATGCCCGATGCGGGCATGCCAGGAGCCACCCAAAGCAAAAACCCAGCACCAGCCTGTCAGGAGTGTACTTTCCACCCACCCCACCATGAGCTCCTTCAAAGCCATGTGCCTATGGGGCAGCAGGCTGCAGCCAGGGTTCAGCTTTCACAGCCTGCTCCTGCACTTGGGCAGCAGAGCCCTGGAACAGGCTGCCCAGGGAGGTGGTAGAGTCTCCGTCTCTGGGAGACACCCAAAACCCGCCTGGACACGTTCCTGTGCAACCTGCTGTAGGCGGAGCTGCTCTTGCGGGGGAGTTGGACTAGATGATCTCCAGCGGTCCTTTCCAACCCCGTATCATTCAGTGATTCTCTCTCCAACAGGTGAAGGGCATGGAGAGCCGCCACGCCGTCAGCTCTCAGTACCGCATGTGTTCCTACTACCCACCGGCTTCCTACCTGGGGCAGGGGGTTGGCGCTCCCACCTGCCTCCCCCAAATCCTGACCTCTGAGGACATCCCCTCCTACTCGGAGTCGAAAGCAAGAGGTAAGTGCACCCACCGGGGTGTCTGGGACCACCTCGCCTTGGGGCAGGCACCCAGGAGGTGTGGGTTGCTGCTGGGAAGGAAGCTAGGCATCAGAAAGTAGGTGTTTATAAGATGGTCTAGTGTCAGGGGGGTTGGAATAAGATGATCTTTCAGGTCCCTTCCAACCCAAACTATTCTATGATTCTATATGATTCTATGGTGGATGTTTTCTGGAAGGCTTGTAGTGGGGTGGCAGTGTAGAGCTGTAGTACAGTAGTGCAAGCTTGTATTTCAGAAGTCTCATGGTTCAGGAGCACAGTTAGTCATACCTTTCTGTTCCAATGTGTGTCTCTTAAGTTGTACAAAGAGTCACTTGAGGTGTCATCTTCAGTGCTCACCAAATGGCTCCCTCACAGGAATAAACATTGTCTTTGCCCTAGCCACAGAATTCTCTTTCCTGTTTTTCGATCTCAGAAATACTGTCCATGATATTTTCCACAAGCCTCCCACTGAGCCGAAGCTGTTGTCTTCTTTCTGAACCACGTGGGAACTATTCCTCCATTCCAAACATGTCGTAAAGCCCTTTGCAGACTTGCTTCCTTGTCTGCCTTCAGAGTCACCACATTGTGTTACTTCATTTAAATATACTGCGGATAAGTTTTTATTTTCATATCTGATGTTTCTTGGCTCTCCTAAAGACTACTATAATCTGCAGTTATTTCCAGGAAGGTGTTGGTGAATTTACCCTGTGGTTTTGATAATGTTTCTCTCACTCCCTTGCTCCCCTGCTCTGGTAGGGTGCACACACAGGTGTTAACATGGCCCTGCTGGAGTAGACCAACTCCGTTGAGCTGCTTCCCTGTCCCTGGAACGGGACAGCAACTGATGCTAGAAAAACAGGAGGAGAAATAGAGAAAGAGTAGGGTGATCCTGCTTTGTATGTCCCAAATCCTCACACTCCTATAGCATTCATGTCCTTGGCTGTTGATTGCCCCTGAACCATCTTTTCAGTTACCGGTGGCAGAGGTGCACTCCATGAATTGAACTAACCCTTCCAGAAGCTTTTCACTCATTTTGTTTCTCTGTAGCAGTGAATGAATTTGGCAGTTTAATTTCGTATGGTCTGTAGGAAGTATTTCTTTTAATTTACTTTACACCTGCCAAATGTTTGTGTGTTTTATTATTATTTTTGCACAGTCACACCACTGGCAACAGCACCCATCCTTATTTGCTTCTCTGATGCACTTATACATTGAGATTAATCTTCTAACCTCCTCTTCATATCTGGTGGAAGTATGTATGTTGTGTAGGTTCCATAATTGTTTTCAGTCATGGCCTTTCTGTGGCTGGTGTCTGTTGCATTTGTATTGTGGTGACAAATATTATGGTTGTGTCATGAGAGGACCTTAAGGACTCAAAAGAAGTTTTGGAAGGTGAGGTGTGTATAAAGTCATACCTGCGGCTGGTGTAAATCAGCGCTGAGCTCTTGAGTTCAGTAACTCCAGGATGATTTATGCTGAGGAGGTGGCTGCTCTTTCAGAGTGGCTCTTTTCTGAAAGACTTCCAATTAATTGTGACGTATCAGATAAATGAAGAAACAACATGTGGTATCATGAAACCTTAGACTTTTCCTCCTTCTCCAGTAGTTTTAAATGGCTTAGAGAAATTAGTGGTCCTTGGCTCATTTTCCTGCTCTTTTCTTTAGTTTTATTTTCTTCCCTCTTTTCTGACCACCACTGAACAGTGACGCCTTCCTTTCTGGTCATTGGTCAGAGAAGCAGTTGGCTTTATGCTCAGCTGCAGTTGACACTTTTTCTTGCATCCATCACTACTAACTCACTAAGAAGTCTTACCAGTTGAGTGTTCTTACAAATAGACAAAAGACCTTATACCCTTTGGTCCCAAATGCACTTCAGTAATTTTTCATCACTCTAGAAAAAAGTTGTGCGTAATGTGCCACTGATTTTTAAACTGCATAAATACTGTATTTTCAATAATCCCTGACTGCTTCTCCAGACAGTGTTCCACACACAGATATTGTTCCCTAAGTTACACCATCAATCAGAAACCGACAAGCAGTGAGATGTAATTTACTGAGATCAAACAGCATTTTCCAGACTCTGAAGAAGTGTTTTTCCATAGCAGGGGGGTAGTGGGTGAAAGAGGCACCAATATTCTTGTGAGAAACTTGAACATGGGAGCAGGACCATACCCATTTAATGGGCTTTTTAGAAGCATCTTCTTTTTCATTATGTGTGTTCTTGGAAGAGATGACTGCTTTTACTTTTTACAGACAACATAATATTCCCAGGCTGTTAGTCAATGATTTACACTCCCATGACGTTTTTCTTCTGGTGCTTTTCACAGTCCTCAAAGAGTTTGAGGTTGTTTGCATCTTTATTGTCATCTGTGTGAGTGCTGAGTCAGCCAGCAGGCTGCGGGTGGTGGATCCTGTGTATTAAAGAGGGTGGTCTGTTCCCCCAGAGTACTGACTGCCCATGCTGCAATTGCTGTGTCATACAAAAGACATGTTCTTCTGCGTTTCTCCATTGCTTGCTGGGCTGAACTTTCTGTACACTCCCTGACTGCTTCGTGTGAAGCCTGGGGACATGTTTCTGCAGGGCCAGCAGTTGCCACTTGGTAAAGACAAGTCTAGTGCATGCTTTAAATAAACAAATCATATTTTACTCCTTCCTTTTCTGTGGTTGAGATGGTAACCATGCTCAGAGATTGTTTTCTTTCTAAGGATACGTGTTCATAGATTTTAGGTCCAAAAGGGAACATTAGAATCATCTCATCTTACTTGCTGTATAATGCAGCCTGCAAAACTTCACCTAGTAACTCCTGCAGCAAGCCTGTCACTAATTTTTCAAGATCTGTGAGTGAAGACTTATGTATTGTTAATCCAGAAATTTTACAGGAAGGTAACAGTGCGTATAGAGGAGCAATAGGTCAAAATACTAAACTCATTTTGCAGCCAAATGTTCAAAACGTTGGAAACACATATCTTTAACAAAAATGATTATTAAATTCCCAAGCACAAATCTGAGATGCCCTCACAACACATGCAGTATGTTACCCACAACTCAGTTGTAACTTCAGCTTTATGGAAATTTTGCCAGTTCATGCATTATCTCAGTTAGTATTTCAGTCAGACTATTATTTCATTACTTGTGTTCTGCTAAGTTAACTGCCTGTTTAGACCAGCTATATTGAAAGGGAGGAGAGATGAGCCAGCAGACCACTGATTTACACTTTCATTGTTTTTATGAATGATGCCAAGTTCTCAGGAAGCTTCTGACATTTGTACATGAGGCCATACCACGTTACAGTGTGTTGCATATAGTAATGGGCTGACATTTTCTGAGTGGCAAAACACCATCAGTCAACCTCCTTGCAATTTGAAGCGGTTCTAAGTAAAATGGTTTTGCTTCCAGCTAAGCACAGCTGCTGCCCTTCCAGCTGAAACTGGAAGAAATGGGGAGAAAAAGAAGATAAACCAGTGACAAATGGCAAAAGGATATTTTTCAGAGGGCTCTCTTAAATCACCAGGTTGTGAGTTTTAGGTAGTTATTTCTAGGTAGGAAAGGGATTTTGTACTCTTGTACTTTCAAAATATTTTCCCTCTGCTTTTTCTGCAAGAGCGATGAGAGGAAAAGATGTATGAGTGTGTGAGGGGTTGTTATCAATCCCTGTGCATGCAAAGCATACTTAAAACATGTCTTTCTTTTGGAAGAAACCAAGATAAGAGAGATCCTTGTGCAAGAAGTAGAGGAATTAGAATGGGTGACAACAGGGTATTTCTTCTCCAAAAGCTAAGTGCCTTATTCCTGCTGATTTCTGCAGGACAGTTAGAACAGTTGCACTTTTTTTTTTTCCTTTCTTCATGGGTCTTTTTCAGGATTGGATCACTGCCCAGAACTGGATAGCATCTTCCACTGGATTTGAATCAGACCCTCCTACACTTAGATCTCTGAAATACCTGCACAAGACCTTGGTTTGAGAGAGCAGGAGGACACATGCTTGGGTGAGGACTGGATGCCTCGCTCTGGGCCCTGTGTCCACTGAGTAAAAGCTGAGCATTTGCTTGTCTGTGTGGGAGTGTTTTCCAAGTTTGGGACAGTGGCAGAAAAATTTAACATTCAAATAGAAAGATGCAAAGGAGAAACATGCCTGTATTTGCAGACACCTTTGATTCTAAAGTAGATACCTTTTCTTCAAGTTGGCATGAAATAAAATCTCCTCTTTGTCATTATTATGTGAAATATTGAGATAATTATTCTGTGCCCATGGTGAAGGAGATGGTTTACATTTAGAATGCTGCTGTACCTGCTGAATGGGTTTGAATTTTTGTTTTATTAAGTGTCAGGATAGTTGGAAACACAAGTAATGAAGCACTGGAGCAGTGATGTATTTGTAGCTTGAACATAAAGCAGCAGCCTGAAACTCTTCCCAAACACAAATAAGAAAACCCGGTAATTTTGATAATTTTCTTACTGTTTAGTTCATTTTAATGCAGAAAAGGTCAATAGTTTTGTGTAAATCGGTAAACACCATTTTATGAAGGAGAGCATTTCTTGTAACAGATTCTTTTGTCAGCAGAACAGTTTCTAACACTTTCAAAACAATTTTTCACAGTTCTCTCTAGAAGTTAAATAACTGGTATCCCCAGTTTTGCAGCTCTGGAAATTGGGACAGCACAGGCTTTTCCTTGTGTCTCTCTGCTTGGATGCTGTATGCAGTGCTGAGCCACTGGAGAAGCCCTCCCAAACTGGAGCAGCTCTGTAAAGAGCCCCTTCCAGTGGTTTCACAGTCAAGGACGTGTTGGAAACAGTCTCCCGGCTTAAGACAAAAAGTATCATTTTTGGTAAAAGCATCGCTGGAATGCGAGGAATGCTGTGTGCGATGGAAACACGTGCCAGAGGTTGAATGTTTCTTGCAGACCAGGTTACTGTGCACCAAAGTTACGCTCCTTTTTTGAGGATTCCTACATACGATATTTTTGCATAGACCTGTGCCCTTGAAATGCCACGCGAGGTAAGAGTAACCCTCCAGAGCCACAGGTGGCACCTGGCTGTAGGATCAGAGAGGTCAAGGAGTCCTGGTGTGCAAAAGGTCTTTGAGACCATGTCCTCAAACCTGAACTGCTTTCTGCAAGCATTCAAGCCACACAGATGGCACTGCAGCAGCACAGGCTGGTTTGGTATGGCTGAGAAATTACCCCAAAGAGCAGAAAAAAAGCCTTGTATATATCTGCTCTTTATTGGCAGCCAGCTGACAAGATGCACTGGCAGAGCCATGCTAATAAAGCACTTTTTAGAGAAGTGAGGTACAACAGCAGAAAATAGCCCAGGTTTTCCTCCATCAGTGTAAGCTGAAAAGTTGCCGTTGCAGTCCTTCAGGGTCTGAGGGTTGCCAAGCCTGAGAGGTGTCACTTCTACTCCTTTTTTATGCACCTCTTCAGTAGAGCACCAGCAGAAATGTGTCCTGAATTTGGAGGGGTTTCAGCAGCAGCAGCATGTGTGGGGAGCATACAGTTTTACTCCTAGAACTGCTAGAACTGGTTCAGCAGTATTTAGCTTACGTGTTTTTTGTGTGTGTGTGTGTCTATCTGTGCATCTTCTGCTTAAAAAGTGACCTTTGTTCAAGTGCATGCTATCCTTAGTGATGAAGGAGCAAGCAGTTTTTGCTGAAACTCCAGATGGTATTTTCCACTGTCCCTCTTACATAAAACTTTCACTAGTAAATTTTGAAATAAGTCAAAAGAAGAAAGGAAGGGATAATCATCTAAATCTGTAAATACTGAACAGTCACTTCAAATGGGTCATTTGATCTTCGCATAACTCTTTTATCTTTTTTTGTCCATTCTCATTGCTGCTACTTGCAGTCCCCAATGGCTGTGCTGTGTGCGGTGTCCCTTAGGCACTCATTACGAGGACAGTGAGCAGATTTTAAATGGTGTTTTTCCAGGCCTTGGTTTCCACTGCCAGTTGTGTTTGTGCACTGCAACTTTTTACAGATCTTTTTAGGCAGGTGTCCTTTTAACATGCCATTTTCATTTTCAACAAAAAGTTGAATTTTGGGCTTAGCTGACTAGACAGCTATTGGGTTTGGAGATTTTTTTATCTCCAAGCAAGTTGATAACCCTTATTTGTGACATTCTTACTCAGACTTCATCATTTCATTAGCTGTAGCAGCAGCTAACGAAATACATTTGAGAATGTGAGACATATTCAATATAAGCTCTGGTAACTAACTCATTTTTCTGTGTGTTGAAGCCTTTTTGTAAATTACTGGTCTGTGTTCTAAATGAGGTTGGATTGGTGACAATTTGACCAATATTAAAACAAATTTATATGGTCTGATTGATAGAGAAGGGAATTCCTGAAGAGAAATGAATGTAAGCACTTGTTTATGTCCCATTTTGCTTCAGTTTATTCCTGATTAAAAGGGGTTTTTTTCATAGTTTCTTCTCCAAATGCAACCTTTATGTTACACTTGCTCCGAAGCACACGGGAATAAAATAATAGGTGCAGCAAAGCAAGTTGTCATTGGACAATTGCAGAATTATGGGTTTGATTCATGAGTTATGCTGATTGATGCCAGGGCAGCTGATGAGCCCTTGCTGTTTGCTCTGGGGGAAACTGCTGGTCCTGCCGCAGGAGCTGAGAAAGCTTTATTTTTGCTGGTTTCCCCCCAAGCTTGATTTGGTAGAAGCAGAGGTGTTCCTCCTCTAGGAGGAATGGTAAACTATTGTGAAAACTGCTTGTGAATGCTTTCATTTGTCAGTGCCCTAGCAAGAGAGAGGGACACAGCCTGAAGCCTTGGGAGAGGCTGGTGGGACTCCATCTGCCCCTACCAGCAAAACCACGTCCACCCAGAGGGTCAGCCTGGACAGTTGTTGGGCACTGGAAAAAAGGTTTCTATCCTGGCATGCGTTTATCCACGCTATAGGATTTTGTGTGGATTAAAGGGGTGCAGTGTTTTTAAAGTTCAAGCCTGTGTTTCAGGCTTGCGGGCATTAGTTTGGTAAAACAGGGGTTTAAGGAATCTCCTTCTATTCTGAGGAAAATCAGATCAGCAATACAGTGGGCCATGGCAGGTGCAGATCCAAGACAATAAATTTAAGCCTACAGCCAAAATCTCTACTTTTCTTAAGTTTTGGGTTTTTTTTCTATGAAACGAAGTTCCTGGTGTCCCATCAACCCCGGTCTGTAGATGATGGGTTTTGACGCACACCCTTCACTCTTGCTGGCCCTGTCTGAGAGTACAGCAGAGAGCAGGGCCCATGGTGAGGGATGCCACCTGGATGCACGTGGTGGTGCTGGGTCCCACACCAGGCATCACCATCACCTGCCGGTGCTGTCCTGGGAAAAGTAATGGCTGTGTTTGATTGCGTTCCCTGGACACCTTCCCTCTTCACCTTTTGTTACAGAAGGAGGTTTCTTCTCAGTTGCTCTTGCAGTTAGGAGTGTTTTAGAGCCACGTGTCAGAGACCAGTGGTTTATACCCACTGCAACCTGGACTTATTTTCTGCTCGTTTAAGCTGCTCTTTGTGTGGGGCTCTTTGTGATGTTACTTCAGCTGGTAAGAATGCGTGGGTTTTTTCCTCATGCTTCGAAGGGTGTTGGGTACCTAAATGAACAAATCCACACCATCAGTTGAGCTGCTTCCTTTTACACCCAGTGTTGGTTCTACACACTGATGTTACTACCTCTAGATGCAAAACTTTTTCCCACTGCAAACAGAAATTGGTAGAAATAGTAGAACAAATTGTATCATAAAGTGGTAAAACAAACTGAATTTCACTGAATTTTTAGAGTTGGAAGGGACCATAGAGATCATCTAGTCCAACTCCCCTGCTGAAGCAGGATTGCCTAGAGCTTGTCAGAGCATGTTACTCAGGACTGCATCCAGGTGGGTCTTGAAAATCTCCAAAGAAGGGGACTCTACGACCTCCCTGAGCAGCCTGTTCCAGGGCTCTGTCACCCTCACTGTGAAGAAGTTTTTCCTCATATTTGAGTGGAACCTCTTATGTTCCAACTTGTGCCCGTTGCCCCTCGTCCTCTCACTGGGAACCACTGAAAAGAGTCTGGCTCCCTCCTCCTTCAAACCACCCTTTAGGTACTTATAGTCATTGATAAGGTCTTGTCAGGCATCTTGTCAAGACAATGGTGATAACAGTGTGCATACCTCGGCGTGATTTGTAGCAAACAGTGGCACTGCTCCCCTCCTTGCTTTGCTTTAACGTGCAGTTCCATCCGTGTAGCCTGACTGGTTACGAGAAGAGAGAACTCTCTCCGTCCTCAGCACGTTCTGTGCGTGAGGGTCTGTGTAGAGCATCTCGTAGGTCATGCCAGCTTTGCAGCTCAGGTGAGAGCCTCCGGCGGAGCCGGTGCTTCTGCAGCCTCTTCTGATGGAGACATTCCTGTTAGGAATTCCCTTTGAGAAACTCTAGCGAAAGAAGGTTTTGCTACAGATCTCTAAGGAAGAGAGAAGAGAGTGAGAAGGCAGGATTTGTAGGGCTGCCCAGCGTGGGGCGGTGTGGATTGGCTTTGCCTGGAGCAGGGAGGCGATGGGCCGGGTTGTGGCTCTTTGCAGGAGGGGGTTGCAGCCCACGGCGCTGCTCCTGCACCAGAATGGTCTCGGGGAGGCAAAGAAGGGCAGCATCTCTCCCCGCAGCCCTGCTTGCACGCCGGGAGTAGTTTCCCCGAGCTCTGTGCATTCCGCCCTGTTGCTAAGGGTAAACTTCTGACACCAGAGAAGTGGCTTTCCTGCAAGCAGTGGGTGAAGGAGCTGGAGGACGGCGTGTAACTGCACGAGATAACAGTGGAACCGTGTTGCGTGAGCAGACAGCCCATCATTCATTCTGCCCCTTTTATAAATATGCATATTTGCATTGCGTGTGTAAATAATACCAGGGTATGTTGCCTGCGTATGATGTATGTAACCATGTGGGGCAGGGCGGGGGGCGGAAACCAAGGCTACTTAATGGGCTTTCTTAATTTACCAACCATTAGCATGCCTGCCTGTCAAATGCTTTTAATTCTATGCCTCAGTGTAACCGATGAGTTTATTTCCAGTGCTCCTCACAGGCATGGCTTAGGCCAAGTACAAGTTGAATAACCTTCAGGAAAGCTGTGCTGTCCTTCTGTCGGCCGCTGTCTTTGAAAATTGCCTGCAGAGTTAGTGAGCAGGAACAGTTAAGATTTACAAACAATGATGAAGCTTGTCATGCATCTTTCACCATTCATCATCTGGGTGCCGTGGCTGGGCAGTGAAGTGTTCTTCATAAAAACCAGCTCAGTGTGAAATACACCTCGCAGCAATGTTTACTGCTCTGAAACTCGTCAGCAGCCCTTTATAGTAAATCCAGATTGCGATGTGACATTACAGTATATCATTGCAGAGCGCGCTGGGGTTTACACTAGGAATGAGTGCAGTTCACACCAGATGAGATGTCGAAATTGAGTTATGTAGGAATTTGGCTGTTATATGGGGATAGCTTTTGTTTTCTGAGGACTGAAAGTTAGCTTTATATATATAATATATATAATCTACACATACCTGTACTTGTGTGTGGGTGCCTATATCGATAGAGAGATATATATACATGGATATATGGATACACACATGCTATGCGCACTTTCTATATACACTGTGTATGGTCAAATACGGATTTCTCAGATGGGACCTTGTCTTATTTTTATGCTTTTTCTTAAAAGTATTTCAGTGTTTTGTTTAAGTGCGGCATTTTAGCTTTAACTTTTCAACAAAGTAGCCTTTTATTTTCAAAAAATACCTTTGAAAAGACAGTTCTTTGAGTATGACAGTTTCATGGTTAAAAATATAGGGTGGGAATTTTCCGAAGGGATTTTTGGTGTAGGTTAATTGGTGCGGGTTTGTGTTTTTTTTAGGGTTGTGGTAGCAGATGCTGATGTTGAATTTCTGAGTAGCAAAGCCCGTGTGAGGTGAGCCAGTGTGCTGCCTTTGGGAGAAGGGGGCTGCATGCAGGCGCACCCTGAGGGCAGCCGAGCTCTGGCGAGGCAGAGCTGCTCGGCTGGAGGAGGTTGCTTGTCAGATGTAGAGATGATGCATCTGGCTGGAAACCACCAAAACAGAGCTAAGGCCCATTGCTGGGTTTTGGGTTGGGTGGTGTCTTTCTTTTTTGTTTTGGTTTTTTGTCTGTGAATGTCTCCCAGAGCTTGGAGATGCAACTCTTGAGCAGAAGATGTGGAGGACATTTACCCTGAAACCTTAAAATACAGAAACTACAAAAGTTACAGGTGCATCTGGCTGTGTGCTGGAATGACAGATGTTCTCCCTGCTTGTTTCAATCCCTTCAACTGTAGTGTGGACATTGAGAATAAGACAAAATAGCAGGTGCCTTTACCCAATTATGTAAGTAGGAAGTCAGTGCAACATATAACCAGGGCATTTTTTGCCTGAGTAAACTGAGGGTGAGTCTTTGGAGATAAATCTGCTGTCTTGGAGATGTGGTAGTCTGTGAAATATCCCTGGAATTAAACAGTAATAGCCCCATGAAGTAGAAAGCATGCTGTGTTGGTTGGCCTACAGACAAGGACAGTAACTTGCTCTAGTGAAAGTTAGGTACTTTGGTGGCAGTTAACTGATTAAAAAAAGAAATTAAAGAAAAGGTTGGAGATAGACAGCAAAGTTTTTACGTGCTTCCTGTGATGATGTTATTTCAGTGCTATGGTGCAAAACCTAGAAATCAAGTTATATTTCACTGTCTTTAGTGCTGTGACTGCTTTGTCCTCCATGTTTGAAACAGAGCTGGCATGTCCTGGACTCTTCACCAAAGTCTTTTGGTTTTATTATTGCCTGGCTTTTCAGCCAGAGAGAGATATGGGATAATTAATACTGTTAGTATTTAATGTTAGATTTTTGAGACCCGTACTGGGGTATGAAATATAGTTCAGAAGTGGAAAAAGGAGTGGGACTGCAGTTGGCACTACGAGAGAGGAGAGATAACTATTCTTCATTTGTCCTCCTCAGCTGTTTTCAGCTGCTGTAGGTTTTTTTGCTTTGAGTGCTAGTCCTGCAGTAAAATCATACTTTTCTAGCTCAGAACAGTTTCCACAATGTGATTATTGTTACTGATTTAGTTGATTTATTATGTCTTTCTAAAAAAACCTGACACTGTAAAGTTTACCTTTCAGTCTGCTGCAGGCAGTATGAAGGTGAAGCTTCAGATCCACTCATCATGTAAATACAGAGGCTTCCAGGCATACCAATAGCATTCTAGACTTGTTTGTATTCATAATTATCTTAATGATACGGTATTAATCTCACCTGCTTCTTTACCAGAGGCTTTGAAGGATCCAGTGAGATTTCTTAGGGGGGGTGTGGGGGTGAGAGGGTAGAAGTATTGAGCATTATTTATGAATTTTTTTTTTTTACTTTCTCCTTTTATTTTGAGAGGGGAAAGTTTGGACAGCTTTTATGTTACTCTCGTGGCTTGAATTAGAGGGGTGGAGAGTAAAGCTGTCACTTATAATGTAGTGGTTTCAGGCGCCAGAATGTTGCATATAAAATCAAAGGGATGTATTTCTTCACAACCTTGACTGCTTTATGTACCTGTTTGGTTTCTAGTAACTTTACTAAGCTGCACTCTTCAGATATATGTAGTTAGTGGTGCCTTGGCATAGGGGCGCTGTAATAGCCTTAGGAAGCTTGAGGTCTTCACAGATATGTACTCGGAATGGTATCGTAGAGCTTGTCATTTAATTTCCCATTTTTGCAGGTGACTTCTTCCTCTTGCAGTGGCTGCCATATGTAGATTGAAAGAGAATTCCAGGAGTCAGGGCAAGAATTGGGAAAAATACTCCAGGAAGGTGCCACATTAACAGTATTTAGTGCAGTGCTAGCATCCAGTTGTTGGTATCCAAGCATCTCCCAAGTTTTAGTTAGATGGGCAAGTCCTGGCCAAGACTAAGAGGGGAAGAAAAAAAAAAAAAAAAGGGGTTGTATGGCAATGCTAAGTTAAATCCCTTAATTTTACATTGCTTTCCCACACATGTACCAAGGTCTTTGGGTGTAGAGGGGTGGCATTTTGTTGTGGTGACCATGCAAGGAGTCCAAGCAAACATACCTATAGAGCACTGTAAAAACAGTCCAGGAGGAAATTGCTCAGAACAGTGGGAAAAAAACCCACACCACAAATAAGCTGACAGTATGTTGGCTGATTATAATGACTGTCTTGCAGCATCCAGGAGTTGTCAATCATACCTTAATGTTTGCAGAAGTGAAAAGTCAATGTGTAGTTGTTTAATTTGACATGACTCTCAGGTTGAGAAAGTGTAATCGCTGGAGGGGACAGTTAAGTAGCTGTGCTCCGTGTCAGCCTGTCTCGCTCCGACTACTGCACTAAATGCTTTCCTGATGAGCGATAGATTTGGTTAAATACCAGGATAATTGCTAGCTACAGCATCCAGCACTCTTTTAATGCCTTGTACTACATCTGTATTAGCTCTTGCCTGAGGGTGTTTGAGGTTTCTGCAGGGAAGAAGGCATGTTCATTCAATTACATTGTTCTCCTTTGGGTTTTGAAGGGCAATTGTTGCAGAGCTAAATAGGCTATAATAAATTATATTTCGTTTCTTCCAAACCTGTTGAAGTGGGCCAGACAGGGAAGTGTTGTAGCAGCTTTCTGCTTGTAAATGGCATTTTGTTAGTTTGCTGTACTGAGAACACACAAAGAAGTATTTAGACAGTGTTTTTTCCCTTAAAAAATAGAAAATCACCAGCCTTGCATTGCACTAGTGCAAAACATGTTTTGCATGCTATAAAAGTATTACATGTGAATAAGATCATATACAAATGCATTTGATGCTTATTATGAATAGTCAGTATAGGAGGAGGGCGTCAGCATTTTCATTAGCCTTTTGGTGCTGTTAGTGTTTTAAGTGGCTTGCTAGTTTCTGCCGTGGGCTGTCATAGCTCTTGCTGGCAGGGCAGCATTTCTCTGCAGTGTACCCCACCTCTGCCACAAAGGGGTCTGCCCTGCTCTTGGCACCAGATGCAAGAAAAGCTGAAAGCATCCGAGCACAGACAGGTGTGATACAGCTCACTTTAAAAATGTTTGAAAGGGATTGGAGAGGGAGAAAGCATTTATTTTTGAAATATATGTGTCTTAAAAATCTGAAAAGATCTGGAGATTGGTTTTGAAGTTACTCAGAACCGAACACTTTATTTTCTGGGATTTGTTTTAATACATTATCCAGAAAGAGTGAGAGCCAAGTTAAACCATGTAGTTCTCCCTGTGGGTCATTCAGAAATAAAAGAAAAAATTGTGGTTTTGTTTCTTCTTTAAGATTGGCATTTAACATCATCGCATTTAATTCCTGCTTTTTTGTAATTTTACAGTGTCAGTTGTAAAGCTCTATGCCTGATGTTTATCTCACCGTATCTGTTAAATCAGTTAAGCTTCACAAGTAGAAGGTTTGTAAGGTCTGAATCAGACCCCATATGCTGTGGGTAGTATGTTTATTTACCCCAAGCATGGCACTAATCATGTCTTAGCTGGAAGTAAAAGAATGCTTTTAGTCCAGTTTGTCACTGGTTTTGTTTCCTTTCTAGACATGAAAGAAAAAGAAAAATCAATGAGCTCTCTCTCCTGTGCATTTATAAATCATTTTCCCTTTCAAGTTCTGTCTCAGAGCAGTTGCAGACACTGCAATGAGTGTTTTACTTTCCCACCCTGAAACAACTGTTTACACTAGATTTTTTTAGCAGATTTTTATATTGGCATTTGGCTGTATAAAACACATTTTGGTAAGTTCCAGTCTAAGTCGTGTTCGAGCCAGCTGTGTACCCCTAAATACAGTTTAAAGCCTCCTAAGTACTCCACGAATTAGAACTTAGTTTTTGCTGTCCCCTCTCTTGGGTGAACATGAACTTCTAGTTGATAAAGCTGTCCCTACGTGCTGTGTCAAACACATCTTGCCCCTGCTCTTCCCTGAGTCACAAGTGTTTCCAGGGACTTGAATTTTGTGGATTGAGTCTCTTAATTTTTCCAAGTCATAAATGCTGCACATGGGTTTGTGCAAACAGGGTCTACATTGGAGTGAAACGATGCTGGCTTGCTGAGAGGGGTCTGCTGTATTCCTGTTACACGGATGCTTTTGCAGGGACTAACCCAAATGAAGCTCTAATTGCCTAAACTGTAGTTAGGAAGGAGTGAGGAAAGAGGAATGTGGGTTGGCCCCTAGTTGGAAAGTAATTACCTCTCTTGGGCCGTGGGGCTGACCTCTGTACCTCTGGCTGTTAACTGTCCAGCTTGGGTCACTTCATCTGCTTTTCTTGCTCCATTCAACTGCTGTGCCCATCAGCAACGGAAGGAAAAAGCCTGCCTTGACCCTGAACGGCACCAGGTACTCAGTTATTCTGCATGGCACAGGGTCCTGCAGCCCTTGCCCTCTCCTCGCTTCACCACCCTGTGTTGGCGGTGGGTGGCAGGCAGCAGGGCTGTGTGATGCAGCAGAGGATGAGCTCCACTTTTTGCTTCCCTTCTCTCCTCCCTGCTCTGCCCTTACAGCTTTGGATCAGTTTTGTATTGACCACAGTTGTATTCAGCACTGTATCATAGAATCATAGAATGGTTTGGGTTGGAAGGGACCTTCAAGATCATTGAGTTCCAACCCCCCTGCCATGGGCAGGGACACTTCCCAATAGACCAGGTTGCCCTAAGCCCCATCCAGCCTGGCCTTGAATACCTCCAGGGATGGGGCATCCACGACCTCCCTGGGCAACTTGTTCCAGTGTCTCACCACCCTCACTGTAAAGAATTTCTTTCTAGTATCTAATCTAAATCTTCCCTCTTCCAATTAAAAAGCATTACCCCTCATCCTATCACTAGACTCCCTGGTAAAGAGTCTCTCCCCGTCTCTCCTGTAGCTCCCTTCAGATATTGAAAGGCTGCTATAAGGTCTCCCCGCAGCCTTCTCTTCTCCAGGCTGAACAACCCCAGCTCTCTCAGCCTGTCCTCATAGGAGAGGTGCTCCAGCCTCTGATCATCTTGATGGCCCTCCACTGGACCTGTTCCAGCAGATCCATGTCCTTCCTGTATTTAGAAATGAACCGAGACATAGTGTTGGAGTGGTCCTCTGAAGGGAGGTGGCCTTTGACACAGCCACCAGTGTCTGGATTGACTAACTGGACCCAATAAACCTGTCTTAAAGTTTTGTCTACAACAGGTGACAGTAATAAAATTCTGATTGATTAATTGATTGATTGATTGTAGATCTTAGAACTTTTCTGCCACTTAAACAAGGTTTAAGGTTGACCTTCTGACTTCAGACTGTGGCAAGCAAAGGCAAGGGAAGCCCATGTTGAGAATTGGCCAGATACGCTCAAGCCCGTTCCAGTAACCTTAGTAAGGAAAGGTGGCACAAGAGCAATGAGGCAAACTTGCACAAGTTACAGCAAACTAAACCAACCAAGGTTTTTAGGCCCTGTGGACACACAGCTTGTAGACTGTTAGCTGTTCTCACAGGATTTTGGCCCTTCCTAGCAAGGCTGCTGCTGTCAGGATCCTGAAGACTGTCCCAGCAGGTCTGCATCGCCCCAGCTGTAGGAAGTCAGCAGGATCCCCCCTGTGCCTGGGGAGATGCCGCTGGCAGCACCAGCAGCTTCCATAGGGGCTGCCCATCCTCTCTGGCTGATGGGACAGTGGGAGGCTGGCCCTTCACTTTGGAGCCCCACTAGCCTCTGTGCTGCACCAGTGTTTCACAGGCTGCATTTAATACTGCTATTTTGTTTGTGGAAATAAATATAAATATAACGCAGCAGGTCTGTCTTAAGCCTAATGTTGTGTGAAACTTCATTTAACTTATTTGACTACCTCAAAAGTGGTTTGTGTTCAGTTTTTGTCCCTATTTTCTCAAGTATTGTGACTTATTGCAGTGAGGTTCCTAAATTTTGGAGGGCATCAATCTCACTTTAAAATAAGTAGCAACATTTTTACTCTGTTCATGCATATACCCATCTTGTGCTCTGTATTTCATCAATATTTGTTGAACCATTTTACTGCAAATCTGCTTGACTTGCTTCCAAATTAAAGTTAGTATTAAAAATGGTAATGCCATGGTAATATTAAGTCACTTTAAAGCCTTCTGGGCTTTTTAAACTACAGATTCGCTTAAATTGTAAGCTGCAAATGGCAGGGCTTCTTTCTTCCCTCTTAGTCAATTTTGAGCACAGTCATCAGTGAGTACAGTCTTTCTTATGTTGAAGTCAGTTGACAAACCTGCTGCTTTCACTAGTGAGGTATGAGTTGCAGGTCCTTGTTTTCTTCCTTCCCAGCAAAGAAGCTTGCATGATAAGAGCATTAAAAAAAAAATCTATTCTTGGCAAGTGAAAAATCTATTGTATCTACCATAACAGATTGCTTTCATTAGACTTAGCATTTTCTCTGATTGTTTAGTAACCTCTTGATTTCCAAAAGCTTGCAAATCATGTCCAAAAAAATCTTTTAAGCTTTATAATATGGCACTTTTGCACTGAGCCAGTATTTTCTAAAATTAAGACTGTCATTAAACCTGAAAAAGCTGAAGCCATCATTATTAGCTATTTGAGCATTATGACTAATGACAGTGGGCATGGATTTCATCCCTGGTTTATAGATTGAAAGTGACATTGGCAACAATAAAAATATAAAGAGGGGTGACCAGAACTAATATTTATATTTATATGGCTAGTCCTGGTGTTGCGCAGACTGTGATACACTCCTTTTTTTCCTGATATGCTAGTGAAGATTAACAGCCTTTCTAACCCAAGAATGAAGAGACATTCAGCCAAAATAGTGTTATGTTTGGATTTCTGTGCTAAGCACCAAAAAGTTATATGGGATTATTAAAGCTCTTAGGATCCTATTTCCTTCCTTTAGTATAGGTACAGAAAGGAAAAACCCTTTTTTTTGTCTTCCACATATTTTGCTGCTTGATAACATTATCCTGAACCTTGAATGCACTTTTCCCTTTAAAGTTATTGCTTTTCAAAAAACATTTTCTTGCCAGAACTATTGCAAATGGCAGTGCATTTTCTAGGTAGGACAATTGATGCTTCTAGAGGTGGTTATTCACAAGGAAGTTGTTTAGACAGGTTTAAAATACATATATACACCCAGCAAAACAAAGGCAACTATATTGTAGTGATGCTCGGAAGCGTGTAGGGAGTTGGGTGTCACTAGCTGTTCCCTGTGTTGCACTAGGAGGTAGATGTAGCATGTGAGGTCTTTCTTCAAAACGGGGAGCAGCCCCGACATCTGTCCTTGCTCAAAGCCCCATCCAGCCTGGCCTTGGACACCTCCAGGGATGGGGCATCCACGACTTCCCTGGGCGGCCTGTTCCAGTGCCTCACCACCCTCACTGTAAAAAATTTCTTTCTAGTAACTAATCTAAATCTCCCCTCTTCCAATTTAAAACTGTTGCCCCTTGTCCTGTCACTACACTTCATGACAAAGAGTCCCTCTCCGGTTCTCCTATAGACTCCTTCAGATATTGAAGGGTCTCCCCAGAGCCTTCTTTTCTCCAGCCTGAACAACCCCAGCTGTCTCAGCCTGTCCTCACAGGGGAGGTGATCATCTTCGTGGCCCTCCTCTGGACCCATTTCAACAGGTCCATGTCCTTCCTGTATGGAGGACTCCAAAGCTGGACACAGTACTCCAGGTGGGGTCTCACGAGTGCAGAGTAGAGGGGCAGAATCACCTCCTGTGACCTGCTTGCTGGCCACGCTTCTCTTGATGCAGCCCAAGATGCGGTTGGCTTTCTGGGCTGCCAGTGCACATTGCTGGCTCATGCTAAGCTTCTCATCCACCAACACCCCCAAGTTCTCCTCAGGGCTGCTTTCTAGCCATTCTCCGCCCAGCCTGTAGTTGTGCCTGGGATTGCCACGTCCCAGGTGCAGGACCCTGCACTTGGCTTGGTTAAACTTCATGCAATTTGGACAAGCCCACCTCTCAAGCCTGTCCAGGTCCCTCTGGGTGGCATCCCTTCCCTCCAGTGTGTGGACTGCACCACCAAGTTGGGTGTCATCGGCAAACTTGCTGAAGGTGCACTCTACCCCACTGTCCATGTCTCCAACAAAGATGTTGATTGAACAGCACTTGTCTCAGTATTGACCCCTGAGGAACACCACTTGTCACTGGCCACCAATTGGACATTGAGCCATTGACCACAACCCTTTGAGTGTGGCCATCCAGCCAGCTCCTTATCCACCGAGTGGTCCATCCATTAAATCCATTAGTTTCCAATTTTGAGACCAGGGATGTCGTGCAGGACAGTGTTGAATGCTTTGCACAAGTCCAGGTAGATGACATCTGTTACTCTGCCCTTGTCCACCAAGTGTGTGGCAGTATCATAAAAGACCACTAAATTTGTCAGGCACAATTTGCCCTTGGTGAAGCCATGTTGGCTGTCTCCAATCACCTCCTTATTTTCCATGAGCCTTAGCAGAGATTCCAGGAGGATCTGCTCCATAATCTTGCCAGGCACAAGGAGGTGGACAGTAAGCAGTCTCCATAAAATTAGTGTGAGGTCCACAAATTATGCTTGAGGGGACTGTAGGGTGCAGAGAGATGATGCCATGTTCTCTTCCTTAGAGCTTGCTGGAAATTGATAAAAACTATTGCTTTGGGAAGAATCCAAGCCACTGGTTGTTCTTACTGAAACCACATGCTTCTGTAGACTCACAGCAGGATAAGCAGGGGGTTCAGCTGGACACCTGCCTTATTTCCTTGACAGGCTTACATGGATGGTGAGTCTGTAGAAGAGCCTTTGTTCAGCTTGGAGAAGAGACAGCTCCATGAAGATCCTATTGTGGCCTTTCAAAACTTTAAGGGGACTTAGAAGAAAGATGGGGATGAACTTCTTAGCAGATTCTGTTACGAAAGGACAGGATGTAATGGCTTTAAACTAAGAGGGTAGATTCAGACTAGACATAAGAAAGAATTTTTTATTATGAGGGTGGTGAAGCACTGAAACAGGTTCCCTAGAGAGGTGGTAGTGTCCCATCCCTGGAAACGTTCAAGGTCAGGTTGTACAAGGCTCTGAGAACCTGATCTAGTTGAAGATGTCCCTGCTTATTGCAGTAGGGTTGGACTAGGTGACCTTTAAAAGTCCCTTCCAACACAAACTAGTCTATGACTCTGTGATTCGTGTCCCTAGATTTGGAGTTGTATGCAGTCTTTTCCTGTTTTTGCCTTGCCACTGGAGGTTGCTGTTCACATGGTTGTGTGACCATGGATCTGTGGAATGGTTTGTTTTCTTTTTTCACAGGGAAAAAAAAATCTTTTTCCAAAAAAGCAGTTCATTTCATGTATCTGACTTCAAAGGTGGCTGCACAGAAGGAGCATGTGGGGAGCTGAGATCCCAGCCTTGCTGCTGCACCCAGCAGTGGGAGAGCCTAGGGGATCCCAAGCTTCCTGACCCCATAGTACAGCAATTTTCTGCAAAACCAGTCCTGGCAGGATAAAATGCTCAGAATAAATGTTTAGGCATGTGCAGCTGCAGCTGATAAGATAGTTAGGTATCTCTCTTGAGAAATGATTGATATGTGTGTGTTTTAATCTTGTTGTCAGAACAGTTTTTAATTACTATAGGACTAAAGAAATAGTCCCAATAGTGGATTTGAAGTTAATTTTTTCCCTGAGAGCTGCCTCAGTCTTCTGCCAGTCTTCTGAGTACAACATCAGGGACATCTTTTTTTGATGGAGAGTCAGTCTCTGGTGTTGTGTATGGAATAGAGAAGTAGTACCCGACCTCCAGAAATAGAGATGAAAGGTCCCAGCTTTGTCACAGCCTTGTTACGTGATGAAGCAAATTGCTTCATTCCTCTGAGATTCCTTGCTGCTCTTCAGCTGGTGGCAGATCTCCAAATACCCCCATCCCTCACAGCCACTTTTTATATGCCTCTCTGGGAAATCGATGCCTCCTCATATGTTTCTGTGGCTGCTCTCTAATCCTGAATCTTGAAATGGCTTGTCGGGTATTTATTTTATTTTGTTTTTTCAAAATCATTGTCTCTTTGTTGGCCTATGGTTTAGAGCACAAACCATTGGGTTTGCCCTGCCATGGTGGGCTAGGGATGTCTGAGGGAAGAAGGGATTTCCAAAAGTACATCTGCTGGTAGTCGTAGCAGAGTCACAGCCTGAAGGAGAGGCATGTGTGTCTTTCGAGTCCCAGCAATACAAAACCAAAGGGGCTGTGTGTTCATCGGCAGAACTGGTTCTATAGTGTAATTCCCTGTGTTGCTGCACAAATGTGTGCACAGGACAGCACTGGGTTTCAGTAAGTGACTGGAGAATGGTAGGGAACAAAAAGGGAGGTGCTTTGGGTATTTTATCATGATGCCTTTTCTTTGTAGTGTTAATACCACGTAACACTATATGAATTATATATATATATTTATAATATATAACAGTACCTCATATCTGTGACCTCAGCTCTGTTGTGATGCTGAGGTCATCATGCTTCTTACGTAATGGTACAAAATGTTTACACTTAGAAATGACCTCAAAAAACATTTGCAGAAGGGCACATTTTACCTTGTTACCCAGCAGTGGGAAATGTCTGCTATACGTTGAGTTATCCTGTTCCTGGAGAATGTTTTGCTTTATGTCTTCCAAAATAGAAAATGTGTGTGCGAAACCATTATGATCGTGTGTCCCTATTGAGAGAACTAGCCATCAGGGTTCCTGGTAGTAGAATATAAAGTGGGGAGCTTTCTGTGGAAGTTGTACTGATTTATACCTCACTGGGACCTGGCTTGGGCAGTGCGAGCATTTCTGGTGAATACCTTGCAGAAGAGGTAACCATTCATTTCTGCCAACCCAAAAGCAAGTTTTTACCAGCTGAAATCTGCGTGTTGCCTTTCAGCCTTTCCTGATCCTCAGGAAATTTTTCTGAGATGGTTCACCGTCTGCCTTTCCTAGCCTGCAGCAGTGGCTTAGTGACACCAAGTTAGCCACAGAATGTGACACTGGTGACAGCAGAGAGTGTTGGGCCATCACCACTGCTCTGCTCTGCATCTTGTCTACAAGCATGTAGGGCGATTGCGTTGTAATGGATTGGTATAGTTTCAAGGTAGCTTTTGGAGTCTCAGAAAAAAAAGCCTGGGCTTCCTGCCTGTCGTCTCTGCATCCTCCCTGTCTAACCGGTGGTGGCTGAGAATTGGAAAGCCTTGTTTGATTGTTTCACGTATTATTGTAAGAGAATTTACAGCCAGGGGTGAGGGAATCATCAGGTGGTTATTTTCTTCGGCTTCTGGTTTCTAATTACATCAGTTACAGCCCTGTCTTCTTAGTTGCTAAAAGTACAAGCATGAACTGGAAAAGAATGAGATAATCCGTGGTAAAGCATGCTGAATAAAGATCTCCATTCAGATCTTTACCTTTTATCCCAAGTTCCTAATGCCAAGAATTAATGCTATTTGAAAATACACAATGAATGTGCCCTACTGTGAGCATCCAAGATAATCCTAATTGCTTTAAATGTTAGTGAGAAGGGTAGGTGTTTGAGAAGGGGGAAAGGGCTGTACTGTGAAATAGTATATCTTGTGTTAAGAGACACAGATGGGACGTGTTTTTTGATTCCAGATCCTTGGGGTTTTTTTTACGTTCGCATTGAAAAGCAGATTTGCTCATTGCTCTTGAAACTTCTTGTCAACGGGAAGATGTCCACAGACATTCGTTTCTAGAACTGGACTGTTTTCCTTTGTGTTAATAACATGCAAAGCAGAAAAGGGGCACCACTCCCATTTTCTCATAAGTTGGTCCGCCTTATGGTCAGCACAGAACAGTCCACAACATACTGATAAAAGCAAAAGTCGCAAAGACATTTCAGCTGATGTGTCTAATGCGTGGAGTTCAGTTTTAAGGCAGATCCATAGCTGAGTTTTCGTCAGCCCATTGGCATCAGCCTCCCTGTTAGACTAATGTCTCATCTTACTCTCTGCTGTGCATAACACTGCTTCCAAGAACCCTGCGCCCATGCTATGTTGTGGTGACCTGGTGCAGTGAGCAGAAACCCTTGATTTGAGGTGGGCTTACAGAATTTGTCCCCACGGGAGCCATCTCCTGGTAGTGGTCTGTGATGAGGCCTGAGGGACAGGAGGACAAAGTCGGTCAATATAGAACATTTTTAGCACATTCATGCACTTGCAGATGTTGGCAGGAATTCTCAGGAGGAACCATTTAATCCTAGCATTCATCCTGAGCAAGAGATGAGAGGAAGGAGAGGGCAGTATTTTTTTAGGTTAGTTCACACAGAGTAGAAAAAAAAGAATTAAAAGATGTTGGGGATTCACCAAGTGTGAACATCCGTCAGAATCATGAGTTACTGCAGCTTTACAAAATACGAATCTTTGTGTTCAAAGGAAATCTTGAAAACACGGCTGATGAAAGTTTGTCTCTAAGTTTCTTAAGGTTTTGCAGCTTCTCTGTGGCTTTCTAGCAGGAACCCATCAAGCCATAGGCTCCAGACTGCTGTGTCTTAGATCTTAATGGGACAGAATACCAGAGTATGAGACTGATGCCCTTGCGTGGCGGGTTTATGAAGAACAACCTGCCATTAACCCTCGTTTCTTCACCCTAGTGTGAGTCAGTAGTCCTCCATCTTTTCTAATAGTGCATTCACAGAGGAATGAATTGCGCGAGAGATTCAGTGGAGATAGGTTTTCTTTTTGACCTTCTGTTAATTAACTCTGTGCTTGAAGAGTTCAACATTTGGGGGCATAGGATTAAGCACTACAAAAGTGAGAGGCAGCTGAATGGAGGTTGCTTAGGATAACTTAACTTGGTCTTTCTGCATGTGTTTGCATCAGGATTTCGTCTTGCCCATCTTATGATGGTCTACACCAAGACCCCGACACTCTTGTTGCCACTCTAATGCTTTCTCCACAATACAAAAATGGTGTTTTTCTCTCACTCTCTTTTTTGTGTGTGTCTTCTCAGTTGTTGAGTCAGCAACTGAGATGATTCTGATGGTTCTGTCATTCTGAGTGCCTGGTTTTGCAGCAGTAACCATTGGTTTTGATGAATTTATTTTTTTTGGTTGGTTGATTTGGTTTGGATTTTTGACCTAATGCTTTGTCAGGCAGTTGCCATGTGTATTACAGTAGTTGCTGTAGCTTGGCAGGCTGTTTGCTGGCAGTGCGTGGTAGAGTCAGCCCTCTGGGGTCAGTCTGAGCAGTAGAGTGCCAAGAGTGTCATCGACTTGGGTGGAAACTGGGCAGTGTTTTCAAACTGAATTCGAGCCTTTTCAGGCCACCAAGCCAGCTTATCTTCAGTGCATTGCCAGTCGCCCCACTTGTGTCTGGTAGCAGCACCGTGAAGACCAGTCCCAGTCCTTGAGATGGTAACCTGGGGGGAGTGATGCCACTCTCTCTCATTGCAGCCTTCACTCAGGTAGTGTGGGTTGCCCTTTGGTTTGACTACCGCCGGTTTCCCAGGCCTGTTTGTTTTCCAAGACACTTCATATGGCATCTGTGGAGTCTGGAGTGGAAGTCATTGCTTGCTTAGAGAGCATCCCTTTCCAGTGGTATTGGCTACAAGGGAGAAGGTACCGTGAAGAGCGGTTCCTGTCCACCCTCACAGCAAAAACCCAGGCACCCTTTAGTGATGCTCCAGTGCCCTTGAGCTGCCAGCAGCAGTCTGGTTCATTCCCCTCTGTCCTGCACACGTGGCTGTGTGGGCACATACAGATGTGAACACCAGGGAGAAGTACCTCGGCTTAGCAGCGTGTGAGACTGGCATACTTACTTATTTTCCTCTTCCCTGAAATAGAAGGTGAAAGAGTTTTAAGAAAATGGATTGTACCTCTCAACTTTAAATCTTTAAAAATTGTTCCTTATTGAGAGTTTAATAGTTTTTTAAATGTAAACTCGGGAAAATATTTACTTTTCAAGCATGAATATCCTTCTGCTTTCTCACATCACTGAAAGTGTATTATTTTTTTCAGTCCATTGAATTCCAGGGATCGCTCATGTTAAAAGTCAATGTGGTTTCCAGCGTCAGAAGATGTAAGGTTTTGTGTTTATGGTTAGAATCCCTTCTGGCTTCTTTTCCTGTGTGATATTAGCCAAAAAATTTTCAGATGCATATATCTCAAAAGTATTCAGGTGCTTTCCCAAGGATATGAGGTAATTAGATCAAGGAATGGTCTTCAAAAACTGTCACAGCCCCAATTCTGGTGCTGTTATTTACACAGATAAAGGCTTGTGTAACAACAGTGGGAGGATAAGCCGCAAGCCTCAAACAGATGAAACTCATAGACTTAAATCAAAAAGAACACGGGTTTTGTTTCTTTGAACTTGGAACTTCTACATTTTATTGCTGTGTGATTAAAACACTGGAACAGAATTGCTCATTTCCTTTTTGCTGCCTTTTTATAGCTACAAGTCCCAATCCGAGTATCTTGCTCTTATTATCGGCATTGCACCTACTCAGTGCTCCTTGCTTGACTTTGTTGACCCCCCTTCACTGCAGCGGAAGCCTATCCAAGTGAGCAGTGTGGGTTTGGATAGAGGAGCAGCACTCTCATCTGCTAGAGGTAGTACCTCGGAAGTTCCAGGTTGTTCTTCAGATCTATGTGGCTGTTGTTACATACCCCTGTGCACAATCAGAGGTCAGCGTATGTAGCTCCGATTGCCTAACCATCAAAACTGTGATCAATTTGGAACTCTGTGATAAAAAAAAAAAACAAAAAACAAAAAACAAAAAACCAACCCATGCTATTTAGATCAGTGCTTCAGAACCTGAGGCGGTTCATGAGACCAACCGGTTGGTGACTGGAACTGTTCCCATGTAATGACGCTTTCTGTATGAAGTTCCATCAGGGTGTCTGATGCCCCATGAGAACTGTTGGAAGACTGGTGAAGCTCCACTAGCCCAGAAGGCTTAGGAGGCACTGCTTGAGGTGCTAAGAAACAGTTGTGGGTGTCTGTCTATAAAAGAAGTTGCCCTCAGTGTCATTCCCCAGGTTTATAATAAATTAACACAGAGTTGCTGGAAAAATTGATCATAAAAACAAAGTGGCAGTTTTGCTGTGGCAGGGTTTTAACATCATGCCGTAGCACGTTGGGTGGGTTTTCTGTTGGATTCTTTCCACTTAGGAAAAAAAACTTTCTGTAAGTTTGTCACAGAGATTTATAGATCTCAGTATTTAAAAATGGGCCATTCCATCATTCCCAGGCACATGCACACTAAAAATATTAACAAATCCTTTAAAATAAATAAGCCTCTTGACCATTCGGCTACTCAGGGGTAAACAAAAAAATATCCCCTTTCAACCCCAATCGCTTCCTTCATACTTCTGCCTCGTAGTTTGGGAACACAGAGATTCCTTACAGCATGTCCTAAATCTTAGCACATTGGGTTACTTGCCTGAAATAATGGATGGTGTGTGCTTCAGATCACGGGAGTGTGGTGCAGACCAGGGCACCCGGTGAGCATGTTTGTGCTGTGAGCCTGTCTCAACAGCTTCCCTTCCAGAGGAGCAGAAACGTGCCTGTGTTCCTCCCCTCATTTTCCCTAACCTGCGTGTTCGCCTCTGGTTCAAGTCCTAGGAGCTCGTAAGCAGTGATGAACTCTCAAGCACAGTCTTAGCAGGGGAAGTGCAGTGGAAAGATAAGTTGCATCCTCATCCAGACACTGAGGAGATGTGGCTTCTCCTTGGACTCCACCATCAACCCCGCTTAACGCACTGAAAAGGGGAGATAGGAAGTACAGCATCAGGAATCGCTTGGTATGTTCTCGTGGCAGAAGAGAGCTTGGCTTTTGCACCGTGCAAGGAGCCATCCTGATCCTGCAGCAGTTTTGGGTTTCAGGAGTGGTGGGCTACAAGGAGTAAAAATCTACAAAGTTGTTCCCATCCGGAGATTACCCGAGTGCTGTTCTGGCCTGCTCTGTGTGCAAATTGATGCCCTCCCCCAGCAGTCCCATGGTTATTCACACCGGGGATGTTGGAGAGACTCCTTTGGCTGTCCTGTGCTTTTAACCACATAGCAGAGGAATATGTGATGCTCCAGACCCAGATTCCTCTTTCTGTGTCATTAAACCATTAGCAGCATTCACTGGATGTCTAAAACCTGCTTTAAGTTGCGTTGACTACTTTGTCACTCCCTCATATCTAAGCACTGCATTCTTTTCTTTGTCTTTTAGCTAGGAGGAAATGTAGTACGGGGTTGATATCCTGTTCATCAGGTTAAAAAAAAAAAAAAAAAAAATTTATGAAAGATCAAAAAAAAAAAAGGAGAGTTCGCTTTAAGTTGCGTTGACTACTTTGTCACTCCCTCATATCTAAGCACTGCATTCTTTTCTTTGTCTTTTAGCTAGGAGGAAATGTAGTACGGGGTTGATATCCTGTTCATCAGGTTAAAAAAAAAAAAAAAAAGTTTTATGTCAGATCTAGAAGACAATAGTAGAGTCTGCTTTGGCAGAGTGGTGTTGGAGGTGATGGACCTTACTTGTCCCTTACATGCATCAAAGGAGAGACTTGCATGAAATCAAGAAGCCAGTTTCTGCTATGTCAAAAATGGGCAAAACTCCCTCAAAGTAGCAGAAATTGCCATTTTATCTAGTCACAGGGAAAGTGTCTGAAAATTATGCATGAGACCTTAACTCCATAATGGTGTTTCCATCTTTCGGTAGGCAGCATCATGTTTAAAATAAGGACAAATCAGGAAGCTGAACTGCAAATGGAAGTTACTGCAGAAACATGTGATGCTACAGAAATGGGATGTGGGTGGTTTTTTTAAGACAGCATTTCTCATTTTCCCAGCAAAGCGTAAACCCAGATGGCGACTGTTTACTTTCCTTGGTTCCCCTTGGATTAGCCTGGCTGTGAAAGTCAAGCCTGACCTTTTCTTTTTTGTTGGACTTCAGACGTGCTTCTGGAAGCCTGCAAGCACCCAGGGCTCAGGTGTGGAGGAGCTGCTCGCTGAGTCACAGCCGTGCAGTTTGGGGACAGAGTCTAAGCCTCAACTCCGCGTTCCTCCTTCTCGCGCAGTTGTACTAGATTCATCATGGCTTCTAAAAAACAAGCAAATGGTTGTAAACAATATTCTCTTTTAAAAGATCACAGGCTGGTAATATTCTCTACTAAACAGTAAAATCCAGAACGTAGTAAGTATTGATGATTAAGATGTCAGGGGCCCGTGGAGCTGCCGCCATGATTTAGTTCCCTCCGACTTCCTCAACTACCAATGCATTTTGCTAATTACATCATAGATTTTCCTATTGATGAACAGAATCTGAATTAACACGGGATGCACTAATGTTACCCTTTCACTATTATTGTTGTACAAGAAGCCGTGGCAGATGCTGGCAGTTAGTTACACAAACATTAGTATTAACGATTGGCCATTTGGAATTGGTGACAAACTGCCGCCCGCTGGAATCCTGAGCCTGAAACCAATCAGGAAGTTAATGAGGAGAGAAATTACCACTGCAGCTTCCCCTTAATTATATTCACGGTAGGCAGGAAGGGAGTGTTGGGGGTGGATCTCAACTCATCTAAGGTTAGGAAGGTCAGAGACCCTTTTACTTGGTTTTTGTATCTACTGCAAATTGCAATGTTGCAACCGTTCCTAGCACTATATTAGTTTTAAATTCTTTAATATTTGGCCTTAGCCTCGGGCTGCCCGAGCTAGGGCCTTAAGTCCGTAGGCAGGTTTGTTTTGGGGGGGGAGGGGGTGGTTAGAGGGGTTGTGGCCCCCGAGTCCTGATTGTCTTCCCCCCCCCCCCAACTTCCGTACCCCCTCTGCGTTCTCCATGGCTGGAGCAGGGAGGCCGGCACCCCACCGTGCAGGGGGAGGACACCCCCTCGCCCCTCATCCCGGGGAGGGGAGTCCCGCCTGTGTCCCCTCTGTGGGGCGCGGATCTCAGGCGCTGTGCTTTTTTTTTTTTTTTTTTTCTTTTTTGGACTCCGGCCTAGGGTGCCTGTCCAGCAGCGAGAGCACTAAGGGGGAGCTGGAGTGCGAGCCCCCCCCGGAGCCCGGCGCCTTCCCGGTGAGCCCTGTCCTGGAGGGCGGCGAGTAGCCAAGGCTCGGCTCGGCGCAGCGGCCCTCGCCCGGGGCAGGGCGGTGCAGCAGCGTTCACGGTTTGCTTGTTCTGCTTGAAGGGGTGGGTG
>NW_015094508.1:2182198-2184812 GCF_001431845.1 Calidris pugnax
GGGGGGGGGGCGGCTACGCGGGCCCTAGCGTGGACGTGGGGGCTCTCTGCCTGCCCCCCGCGGGACGGGCAACCTCTCCTTCTCTGGGGCTGCTCCAAGCAGAGCTGGCGAGGTGTGCAGTGAGCCCGGGAGAGTTTTCACGGCCTTTCTTTGGTGTGGGGGTTTTATTTTTTTGTTTGATTTATTTTTGTTTGGTTGGTTTTGTCTGGTTTTTTGTTTGTTTGTGTGTTTGTTGGTTGGGTTTTTTTTAATTTTTTCGGGGAGGCTTTTTCCACCAGGCTGCAGATCGCCCTTCTCCCACGTATCTCTAGCCGGTTGGTAACCACTGACCTTTATGAATGCCATTCCCCTCAAAAGCGCGTTCCTCGCCGCTGGCCGGCCAGCTTTGGCCGACAGTTTTGCGTGACCCTGTGCGGAATTCGCATCCGTCCCCAAAACTCTGCCGTCGAGTTTCGCCCCCCTCCAGCGCGACGCCCGGCCATGCAGCCCAGCGCGGCTGCTCTCCCTCCTAATTAAGCGACAACGCGGACGTTCAGAGCCACCCGGAGTAACTCTCCCGAGTAGCAAACCGTGAAGAATTTGCTCCTCTTTTCCGTGTAAACGCGAGCATTGCCTAAAAGCGTTTTTGGCGAGGTGTAACTGGAAGTAATCCTGCCACTCGCCTCCCCTCCGCCCTCCCCCCCGCCGACAACGGTACCCCAGCTTTCCATGGGTGCCCCCCTCCCAAAATGCTTATTTTAGTGCAGCGCAAACACCAGTAAACACGGGGATGCCCGCGGGTCCCGGCAGCTGGACGGCAGCGCCGTCTCCCCGAAACGGCTCCGCATCGAAAAGAAGCGAAACGCCAGCAGATTCGGGCCGATTTTGACTTTCCAGCCCGCCCCCCCCCTCCCCCCCCAGCTCTGCCCGGTCCGTCGGCGTTTCTTTATCGGAAAGCCCTGCTCTTTAGCGGAGCCAGGCTCTTTCCGCTAAACGTTATTTGGAGCATATGTTTCGCACATTCATTCTCTTCCAGTCTATTCTCCTGGGCGCTAACTGCTAACACGTTATAGTCACCTTGAAATTTCCTCTGCTATTTTCCAATTAAAAGCTTAATAGCCCTGGAAACGGAGTTCATGTGGCGCAGTTTACCATAGCCCCTTCTTCTGAAAAGCTTTCTGCTGGGATCCCATTATGTGCTTGAATAAACCTTTTCTGCGAGCAGAAATGGGAACCGGGGTTGTCAGGTGTTGGGTTACAATAGACTTTCAGGCAGGGGACGTTTTGCGAACATAAATACGAACCGGGCCCTATGGGGAGATGTTGTCAAATACTCGGACATGGAAAACATTCCCATCAAATATGAGAAAAGGATTACGGCACTATATATCAAACGAGCCATTTCAGCCTGAACGCCCGTGTGCAGCCAAGCGAGAGGAGAGAGGGGGGCCCCCGGCCCCAAGCCAGCCCGCCGCCGCGTCGGCCCGGCCCGGCACGGCATGGCCCGGCCCGGTCCGGGAGCCGGCAGCCGCCCGCCCGTCCTCCCGCGGTGGCGGAGGTGGCGGAGCGCCCCGCGGACCCCGCTCCTGCTCGTGGTGGTGGCGGGGACGACGACGACGACGACGGGGACGACGACTTCGCACCCCGGCGCCCCCTCCGAGCCCGCACTCGCACCCCGCTTCTTCGTTTTGAGGGAAGGGGTCCTTGGGGGCGGCCGCACATCATCTCTAACGCGCCCCTTTCCCTTTTGAGGTGGTTGAGTATCTGTTCGGTCGGCGGGGGAGGCGCCGCCGGTGTGTTTCTCTCCCCTCGACGTGGACCCACGAGTGTGTAAGACCCTCGCCAGAGAAACGGAGACCCCACCGGCTCTGCGGGAAAACGGACGGTTCCCCACACCGGATCCCGCTCACCTCCTCGCCTTGGTGCCGTTAATCGGCATCAAAGGGGGTTCCCGATGGGGCTTTCATCCTCCCTCACATAGCCCCGGGGAGAAAGATCTCTGTGAGTCCCTCTTCCCCTAGAAGTAGAAAAGTAATTAGGAAAGAGAGAAGTGATGAATGTATCACGCAAATACCTTCGTGGCACACACTATGCTTTTTCATTCTCTCCGTCGAAATACATCCCAAGTTTTAAATCTGATTTTCTAATTACATACCCTCGTTAAATGGTTTATTTCGTAGAAGGGTTACAGGGAAGAGGTGCCTGAGAAGAGATCTTTGGGCAGCGAAACGGGTTCAAGTGCGAATGGCATCCCCTGCGGACGCTGTGCCGCTGGGTACCGCTGCGCAGGCAGATAAACGCAGTGAATTTGTTCCCCACTCCCTCCCACCCCACCCCCCCGCCGATATTCCTATACCTTCTTTCACTAATATCTGGATTCACTAATTACATTTGGATTTAAACTTCTCGCTGCCCCATTGGAAATACCTGCGTTTCAGCGAGAAACCTCCTCGTGGTCGGAGATACAGAAAATTACCACCCCTCCGCATCGAACACATCAAATAAGTTGCAAGCAGTTCGGCTTGCCCTGAATTAGACGTGCCTTTCGATAGCCACCGTCTGCATTGAATTCGCTGCCTTGGCGATGGAGGCAGGAGACCCCCGCGGACAGCGCGGGAAGGGATGGGGGGATGGA
>NW_015094508.1:2185659-2219124 GCF_001431845.1 Calidris pugnax
CCCTGCGCCGCCCCGCCGCGGGCCCCCGCCGAGCTGGCCGCCGCCGCCGCCCTGCGATGGGCCGCCGAGCCCAACCCCGCGCTCCCGGGGCCGCTTCCCAAAGCAGGTGAGGCCGGGCCGGGCGCCGGGGGGATGCGGAGGAAGAGGAGGAGGAGGGAGGGCAGCGGACACGGCCGGCACACCGACGGGGGGGTGCCGGGGAGCGGGAGGCGAGGGTTTTTCCCGTCCTTCCGACGGGCCGCCGCGGGAAGGGGAAGGAGGGAAAGCCCCGTGGGTGCGCCTCGTCGCGCTTAAAAAGCGAGGAGCGTTTTAAAAGCTCCGGGCCCGCTCCCCGGGCGGCCTCGCAGCGGAGGGGACCGGCAAACGCCGCCGCTGCCGACCGGCTCCGCGACGTGCCGCTTGTGGGCCCGTCCCCCCGGGCCGTCCGTCCATGGGTCCCCCTGCCGCTCCCGGTCCCGCTGAGCCGTCTGGAGCCGCTTCCCGCACCCATCGGGCTACGGGACCTCCTCCTCCGGGACAAAACCTCCACGGGGAGCTTCGTGTCAATAAGCGGCGCCGGGAGCCGGAGGGTTTCTGCGGATAAAGAAGGGCCGGAGGTGTGTGTGTTGTGGGGGGAGGGGTGCGGCGGGGGACGAGCGGGGGACACCCGGTTGTTTCGGCTTCCCTCCTCCGCCGGCGTGTCCCGCCCGGCCGCCTGCGGGGCGCCTTTCGGCAGGTCGGGGATGCCGGCCCAAAAACCGCCTCTCGCAACCGGGAACTTGCGAGGGCGACCTACCGGTAACACACATTTCTGGACGCAAAACGGCGCCGCCGTCCCCTTCCCCGCGCCGTGCCTGAGCGGGACCCGACACCCTTCCCCGACGGGGATGCCCGGCAGCCCGCTCCGCTGACAAGCGGCGGCTGCGGAGAAATTTTCCCCGTTACCGCGAGCGGGGAATGGCAAACCCCGGGGGCTCCCGCACGTCTCGGCTCGGTACGGCTCGTTGCCGGGCCGCCGGAGCTCCGCGGGGCCGTGTGCGGGAGCGGGACCAGCCGGTCTCTCTCCGAGGGCAGGGGTCTGGAGCTGGTCCGGCCCCGGAGGCGTCCCCCAGCCCGGGGCTCTGCTCCTCCCGCGCTGGGGAAGACACAGCGCCGGGCCCGAGGTGGCGGCACGGCCGGGTCCGTCGGTGCGGCGAGGTGGAAGGTGGTCTGGGACTCGTTTCCCCCCGGCATCACCCGCTCTTCCTCCCCGTCTCCCGCATCTCCGCCCGGTTCCGTCGGCCTTTCTGCAGGGCCGGGGGTTTGGGGTCCCTCCGCCGCCCCCCTCTCCCCCCCAACCCCTCCAAATTTCCCCCCGGCCGCAGCCTCCCGTCGGCGCGGAGCTTCTCTACCTCCCGCCCCGCGGCGGCTGTTAGCCAGGGCAGTTAGCCGTGGGGCGGGGGACAAGGCCGGGAGGGGGAACAAAGAAGGGACAAAAAAAAAAAAAAAAAAAAAAAAAAAAGAAAAAAAAAAAAAAAGCCGCCTTGGCTCTTTCCAGAAAGTGAAACAAATAAACTTCGCCAGCAGGATATAAATCTGGCGGATAGGAACGGTATTGACTTGCACGCCCAACTTTTCTTCCCCCTGATATATGAACTTCCCAGCTTAAAAGATTACAGTAATCACGGGAGGACAGTGTAAATCGAATCTGATAGCAATAACTTTTGGGGAAGGTCAGGCTCAAGTGAAATGTTACCAAGCAACAGGCATTTTGTTTGCAAAATACAATCAAAGTGTATTGATGAGAAATTCTTCCTTGCCAGCCAGTCAGCACTTTCTGCTAACAGCTTTACGGGGTGGGGAGGGAAGAACGGAGGAGATCTTCATAAATCAGAGCCCGCGGCGTCGCGCCGTCCCCCGCCCGCGGTGGGGCCGGGCTGGAGGGGTGGGGGGACACCGGGACACTCCGGGACCGGGACTGTGGGTGCCGGGAGGCGGCCCCGGTTGCACAGACCTCACCCGAGGGGTCCCCGGTCTCCGCTTGTTACAGAGGTTTTGTTTGGGGTTTGTTTGGGGTTGTTCCCACGCCCACCCCCCAGCTTCTGGTGAACACGGGCATGAGAGAGAGCATGATCTCCCCGGGCGGTCCGCCTGTCACCGGCCACCAGGCAGGGTTCAACCAGGTAACCTGTTTATTTCCCACCTTCCTGCCTGCTCTGAACGGCACGGCTTTCTCTTTCTCTCCCCTTTCTCCCCACCTACCCGTATTAAAAACCTCGTCAGAACACAGGATGTAATTATTTGCACCCCCAGCTCACCCCGTTTCTAACACCACCCCACCCACCCCCGGATATTAATCTCCTGGAAGTTTGGAGGGGGTTTTTGTTGGGTTTTTTTGTTTTTTTGTTTGCTTGCTTGCTTGCTTTTCTTCTTCTTTTTTTTTTTTTTTTTTTTTTTTTTTTTTTTCCCCCAGTACGAAGGAGATATTTCCCGATGTACGGCAAAATCAGATTAATTTATTTTTATTCCTGCCAGAACGGGTCACTTCGGTGGGACACCTCCGAAGTTGTGTTCTGTGCAAATAACGCGCTGAGAAACTACTCCTGTTGTGTCTGCCTCTGGTAACCCCGAGTAAATTCCTCCTCCTGACACTGTGCTTGTCAATTTTCATCTCCCATTTAGATCGTGTCGCATTTCTCTGACTTAGTATTAGTTACTGAGGCTTGAAAACAATTAATATAATGTTATATTGCATCTTCCGTTAATTTTAGAGCCAGCTTCTTAACCCAACACAGCACTCTCTGTGTTAGGTTCGTAACAGTGGCTAGTCTCATGCAAAGTACCTTAGACCTTTGAAGACAGGGAAGAAAGTCTGGAGTGAAAGTAATTTTTAAAAAGCAAACAAACAGCAAAACAAAACAAAACACCCAAACCAACCACAACAATAACAACATACCAAAACCAAACCAAAACAACCCCAACCCAAACAAAACCACAAAACCCCCAAAACAAAACACCAAACAAAAAACTCCACCGCAATAAACCTCGTAAGTTTTACGCGACTTTAGATTTATGTGGCTTTATGTGGCTTTATGCTAGTTCTGGTATCATTCCACTCTAATAATAAAAATAGCTGGTTTTGGGATCCAAGAAAATCTGTGTTGCAGAAAGAGCTGTCCTAACAATCAAAGTGCAAGCTGTTTTAACAGAGAGTCAGCAGTGGGAATATCAAGGAAGCAAATTTGGTTCCAAAGTATTAGACCAAGTTTTCCAGACGAGTTATTAACTTCAGGAGAACAGCTTCTCTCTCTCGCCCATTTTACTTTTATTTGGCCCCTTTACAATATTTGACTCACGATCCTTAATGTATAAGTAGGCAGGGAAAAAATCGGATATACATCGATCCAAATTCGCAGCAGTTTTATTTATTAATGTAGATTTTACCGTGGATGCCGGCAGGATTCTCCCACTGTACCATGTTTCATGTGTATCTGTATTTGCACTGCGTCTCTGTAGAGCTGGGTATGTATCTGTCTCTGCAAGCGTATTATTTGATGAATGCTCCCCATCGTTTATATGAGTGAGAAAACAATTTCCCTGGTTTCCTCAGGGCTGGCAAAATGAATACGTGAATGCAGGCAATTTAAAATAGGAGGCGTGGAGGAAAAAAGCACAACAAAACACAACATCCAAATAAAAAATGCCATAAAAAGTGCCTGAGGATGAGTTTTCTTTCTGAAAGCACAGCACATCCTCGTGTAAAGCTTGCGAAGTGCCGCAAAAGGTACCTTTGACCAGGACCAGCGGGTTGTATATTCTGAACAAAAAATTAATATTTTTGCACCTGACAATGTAGGTATTTGGGATTAATAAATGCATGCGATATTCCGACAATTCGGTGCCCACATAAAGACGTTTATAATGCGCCTTCCCAAACCTGATTCTGTTTAACGATTGCTGCTTTGTGCTCGTTTTAAACACACGAACCCCCCGATCTCGGCCATTCCCACGACGGGGTGGGGACAGTCCCCGCGGGACGCTTTCCGACGGCGCGGCGGGGAAGCGGTGTTTCCCGGCAGGAAAAAGCAGAGTGGAATACACGACCTGCCAGGCGGGGAAGCGCCGGGAACACACCCTCCCGGTGAAGCCGGCGGCTCCCCAAGCCCCCATCCGGGGCCGGGTGACACCGAGCACCGGGGCTGGGACACGCGGAGGGGACACCGCACGCACCCGCACCGACCAGCGCTTCTAAAAAGCCAGAGGAAAAAAAAAAAAAAAAAAAATAGCGTCCAAACACAGTGTTTACCAAGGAAGGACAACCTTCTTCCCGTTAATAGCGGCGTTTTGATTTAAATCGCCGAAATCCCGTTGTGGGGGTGTGAGGCGGTGAGATGCGCCGCTGCCATCTGTGCGGTGCGGGGAGCCTGTCCCCGCGCCAGGCCGAGGAGCCGGGATCTGTGCGGTGCCCTGGTGACAACGGTGGTAACCCCAGGGAGATGAGTTTTCAGCATTTGAAGAAAAATTTTCAGCCTAGCCTCACGAGGATACTTTTAAGGATACTGAAAACTAAACAAACCTGAAATATCTTGAAAAATATAAACTGTAACAGCGCTTCAAAAAAAACAAAAAAAAAAAAAAAAAAAAAAAAAAAAAAGTAGCGTCCAAACACAGTGTTTACCAAGGAAGGACAACCTTCTTCCCGTTAATAGCGGCGTTTTGATTTAAATCGCCGAAATCCCGTTGTGGGGGTGTGAGGCGGTGAGATGCGCCGCTGCCATCTGTGCGGTGCGGGGAGCCTGTCCCCGCGCCAGGCCGAGGAGCCGGGATCTGTGCGGTGCCCTGGTGACAACGGTGGTAACCCCAGGGAGATGAGTTTTCAGCATTTGAAGAAAAATTTTCAGCCTAGCCTCACGAGGATACTTTTAAGGATACTGAAAACTAAACAAACCTGAAATATCTTGAAAAATATAAACTGTAAGGATCGAGGAGTGTATCAGGAAGATCTAATCTGATTCCCGCCCCCCCCCCTCCCCCCCCCCAACATATATTTGCTCCTCAGTGGTACTTGTTACCAGCCCATAAAAATACACTGGAAAATCGTTCTCAAATACGCTCTACCTGCATGTGGTTCATTCGGTAATATCGGGTATCAGAGTGCAATCTATTTATGTGGAAATTAGGACCATCGTCTCTCTTAAATGCCTCTCTTATCTCTGGTGAGACAGGGACAGAGGTAATTAGCTGTCCTCAGACTGCCTGGTGTACGCTCCGTGTGTAAATTGCCCGTCCACTCAGATGTGAATTATTCTCAACATCCTGTCCTTTGTAATAAATGCATCATTATGAACATGTGAAGGGATTAGGAGGGAAAGGTAGCGCGAGCTTCGCGGTTTTTTCTAATAACGCATGAGCTATTCCGAGGTTTTACCACCTCATCAAAAGGACACACGTTGCCAGTTCGGTACCGGCAAGCGTTTCCCGCGTCCCCCTTTGGCTGCTGAGGCAAGGCTGATGCACGGAGTGGATAAAGAAGAGCATTACATACATTGCCTTCTCTGTAATGTATCAACATGAAAAGCTACTGCTTCTCCAATATGAACACGGGTACCCAGAACACGTTATCCTGAGGTCTTCAGGAGCGCATCAGTATTGCTCAGCTCCACTCCCATGCTCATCTCCTGCAGCCCGAGCTAGCAGCATCTCGCAGCTCGGTAGAATGGCCCACCACTTCTGCCTGGTACGGCGACCCTCAGGAGAGCCTCCCTTTGCCACGCTGGCTGTCAGGCTGTGCTCTGCCAGCATCTCACACTGACTTACAGCTTCCATTCTGGTGAGGTAGCTTGTTCAGCCCAGCTTTGCTCACACCCTGGCTCCTTTCTCAAGGTGGGTAAATTGCACCGGTAGAGCTTGTCTCCAGCTGATCTGATCGGCTCTAAGTTTAGCCTGCTGCATGGGGAAATGTCCTGCCCGTTGATGGGGTCAGAGGGAGGCAGGACTGTCTGTGGTGAGCATCGAGGCTCAGGTGCTTGCACACCTTTAACTCATTCCATCTTGATTGGGCAGGGGTGGTCGTCAGCACATTTTAGGAGCCTTTGCCTGCTTCTTGTAGTTTCTTCATCTAGTTGGGTTGATGACCAGGGACTTGGGGAAACCAAGCAAATAGTTGCATTGGTTTCTGCAGGTTGCCTTTCACATTCGTGTGTTCAAAAGCACTGCCCTGGGCCGTTAAAGCAGGCTCTGTTGGCCACGGCTTGGACAATGAGCCTTTCCTCAGACACTGATGCTTCCCAGGGAGATCATCATTATGCTGTATGCTGGAGGCCAGCAGAACAGCATCCTTGGGAAATGACTGAACAATTTCAAGCAAATAGATTGCCTCTCTTGTGCATAAATTGTGAAAGCTGTCAACTTGCTGCTTCTTTTATTTCTGATACGCAGTTTTATTTCAAAGGTTTTGCATATGCTTGCCAGATGTTATCAAAGTGACCAGAGACTTGGACTATCCCCATTGTTGAGTGTCCATCTGGATACAGTGTTGTTAAAGGACTTGTTTTCAGCCCTGTGCTCAGTTTTTGCCCTTCTTAGTTTAGCATAAAAAACCCAAGGCACCTAGAACAAGTGCTGAGAGAGGTTGTGGAGTCTCCATCCTTGAATTTATTTAAAACTCAGCTGAGCAGTGTCATAAGCAAGCTGCTCTATATTTTAGATTATTCCTGCTTTGAACAGGAGGGTGGACCAGACACCATCCAGAGGTCCTCTTCAAACCACATTTTCTAGATTCTGTGCTCTAATGGGCCAAGGCATGAGCTGTGCTCCAGGGTTTGGAGGAAAAGCCTGTGATTCTTGCTGGGGAAGGAATCGGTTTCTGCAGAGCCGGACCTGGAGTACATGGATTTACTTGAAGATTTCTTTAACCTTCAGTGAATGGTTCCACCAATGCTTTTGGACTTGCAGAGACTTGCATTTTAGTCTCCCAGGTGTCCTCTGGATATTTTCAGCTCACAGTCAGCGGGATGGTGCTAGTGAGTAATTAAGGTGTGAAAGTGCTGAAGTTCCTCTGAGAAAGCTTGCACTTGGGTGGTGAGTTGCTGCCTTGTAACCGGCGAGAGAGGATTGATACAGCATTTCTGCTGCAGCAGAAAAATAGCCACTGCTTCTTTTCTTGTACATGGGAGAATGAGACAGATATCTATGAGGCAGCAATAGAATGCCTACACGCAGTCACATTACTCTTGTGCAGTTTTGTTCTCTGAGATGTTGCAAATAGACCTTAATTTTAGCCGGATCTCTGTGAAAAATCGTTTTTTCCTCCCTAGGATCTTGCACTGTTCACTTTAAGAAGACTCTGTCCTCAAATGTCTGTAAAAGCTTTTGGCCTCAGTTTTTCTTTAATTTCTTTGCCTTCTCTTTGCAGACATGAATGAGGAGCGGTTGGGTGATGCCAGTGGAGCAGACAATGCCGAGACCTACAGTGACAAAGACACAGACCAAAGGAGTTCCCCAGACATGACTAAAGCCAAAAGTTGCTTCACTCCTGAAAGCCCTGAAATTGTTTCCGTGGACGAGGTTGGTTATGCAGTTCAGAAAAATGGTGGGAGCACAGAGAACCGTCCAGACAGCCCTAAGTACCACCCAGAGCAGAACCACCTCCTGATAGAAGGTCCTTCCGGGACTGTTTCTTTACCTTTCAGTTTGAAAGCAAACAGACCCCCGCTTGAAGTCTTGAAAAAGATCTTCCCTAACCAAAAGCCGACTGTGCTGGAGTTGATCCTGAAGGGGTGTGGTGGTGATCTGGTGAGTGCCGTAGAGGTTCTCCTGTCCAGTCGGTCTTCGGTGGCCAGTGGGGAGAGAACTTCTGCAGAATCTGATGGTCTTGTTTTGCCTTCCAATGGGCACATTTTTGAACACACGCTGAGTTCGTACCCTATTTCCTCTTCCAAGTGGTCTGTGGGCTCAGCATTTAGGGTTCCCGACACGCTGAGGTTCTCTGCTGATTCCAGTAATGTCGTGCCAAATCCTCTGGCCGTACCTTTGCAGCATCCTTTCCCTCAGCCACCACGCTACCCGCTGATGTTGAGGAACACTTTGGCAAGAAACCAATCCAGCCCGTTCCTGCCCAACGACGTCACCCTGTGGAACACCATGACACTGCAGCAGCAGTACCAGCTGCGGTCCCAGTACGTCAGTCCTTTCTCTAGCAACTCAGCCAGCATTTTCCGAAGCTCGCCTGTCCTTCCTTCCCGCTCGTCAGAAGATCCTAGGATCTCAATCCCTGATGACGGCTGTCCTATTGTGTCTAAGCAACCAATTTACACCGAAGATGAGTATGATGAAAGGTCTGATTCCTCAGACTCAAGAATACTCAACACATCTTCTTAGACCGACGTTCAACACGTGATGGCTAGGTGATATGTGCAGTGCAGCTGAACTACTGGGCCCTAAGAGGAGGGACACGTACTCTACGAAACCCTTGCAATTGTGTTAAAAAGTGACTTTGCTTGGTATTGTACTATAGCAATAAAGACATAACTTATTTAATTTCTTGCACTTCACTGGATAATGCCAAATAGCAATACTCTGGCTTTAGTGCTGAGTGTGTGTTACAAAGGAAGACTTTACGGCTACCACTTACGGGACTCTGGAAGACTCGTAATGGAAACAGAAGCCCAAGGTCTACTTTGTTCCTTAACTCAGAAAAATGGGGATGTTAAACTAGAATACTTGAATGCTGTTTTATAAGAGAGAACTCCTCAGGACATAAGAATTCAAGCAAACGTAGTTCAATTGCAAATGGACTAAAACAAGGACCTTACAATGTTACGCCAGTGTGATCATCCTTGCAGTGAAAGAAAAGACAGAAGAAAGAAATATGCACATGAAACTAGCATGAGCTTCTTCTGTGCCGTTTGAGCTTGGACGCTTTTCAGAGAAATAATATTAAGAGTTATTCTTTTCCCATGGCTAGGTTGAAACGTGTAATGTCAGTGTAAAACCAATTACAGCTGTGAATTGCATGAAGTGTATTGTGAAATGAACACAAGATTAAACATTGTCAGGTTAATGTAGCATGCTAAGGACTCTAGAAAAATAAACTAAGATGATGATCTTGGTTTATGTCATTTATACTGGGCAAATAACATTTCTGAAGACAGAGAGCTCATTAATTCTCAGTCAGGGTTAAAATGTCCAGCTCCAGCAACTGCAGTCAAGGGAAGCCTCTCTTCTGTCTCCAGGTTCTACTTCCCTGCCTTGGAGCTTGCCGCTGAGATTAGGCAAATGGTTTCATCGGGGAAGCTGAGGTCTCTTGAGTATGTATTGCAGACACTTCCAAGCTCAGTTTAGTAAAGCAGAGCTTGTTACACTCACATCAACCAGAAAAAAAAAAAAAAAAAGGCTCTCCTGATGCTTCAGAAGCATCTTTTTTCTTATACCGTAGAAGTAGAAAAAAAGGAGGTAGGATGTAATAGCAAGCATTTCTTTAAAATAATGTTTAGCCAAATGGCAACTTCCCTAAATCTAGAAAAGTAATGGTTTGAACAATTTATTGCATGTTTGCATGCACTGATTACACTGCGTATCTTACATGTGTCAGACTAACATTAGGAATTGCTTCTGATGAGGAATGCCACTAAAGTAATTGTCCACACAGAAGTTTGTTAAGGTTTTTGTGCCATTTTTTCAACTGTTCACAAGTGACTGCATCTGCTTGATATTTGTCTTTTCCAAAACACACCTCTGAATGCAGATGAAACTGCTGTCAGGCCTGTCAGGTATATGGATTAGTCCCACACCTCAAAAACAATGCTTCAGAAGCATCTTTTTTCTTATACCGTAGAAGTAGAAAAAAAGGAGGTAGGATGTAATAGCAAGCATTTCTTTAAAATAATGTTTAGCCAAATGGCAACTTCCCTAAATCTAGAAAAGTAATGGTTTGAACAATTTATTGCATGTTTGCATGCACTGATTACACTGCGTATCTTACATGTGTCAGACTAACATTAGGAATTGCTTCTGATGAGGAATGCCACTAAAGTAATTGTCCACACAGAAGTTTGTTAAGGTTTTTGTGCCATTTTTTCAACTGTTCACAAGTGACTGCATCTGCTTGATATTTGTCTTTTCCAAAACACACCTCTGAATGCAGATGAAACTGCTGTCAGGCCTGTCAGGTATATGGATTAGTCCCACACCTCAAAAACAATTGAGGCTGCCCTGAACTTGGACTCTGAAGCACATGGGCTTTAAAAATGTAATATATGTCAGGCGTGTTATCTGGTATCATTGCTGATACGAGTGCCTGTGTTCTCACTTGTCATTTCATATTTTGTAAGGTTTGTGCACCCAGTGAATCTTGCATTTCATAACAGCACTTAACACGCACAAAAAGGAGAATAAAATAAACAATTATTTTATTTTCCTTAGGGGATAAATGAACAAAAATATACTTTTTCTTGCATAATTTTCCGACCTGTTCAGAAAAGCAATTTCTTGATAGTGCTACAGAGCAAAGACATAAAGGCAGAGGGAGGGAGGAAAGAAAATAAATAGCTTCCCTTAGGGAAATGTTTATGTGAAAACACCTGGAATTTTCATAAATGCAGAATTATAGTTTTGTACTGACAGATTTGCCTGCACTCACATGACATTTGTAAACAAAGTCATCTTCCAGCCACTCCGGAGAGAAAAGTAATAGGCAAAACAGAAAGGGATGAGGTAGTGAAATGTTGTGGTCCAATATCATGGAGAAATTAAACGTCAAAGGCTAGGTAAAAGCAGATAGGTCCAGGGTCTCTGGTTTTGAGCCCAAGTACCAAGCAGATTTCCCTTCAACAGAAATCTTTGTACAGCCATCCCTGTACATTGAATGAATTATTTCTTGTTTTCTTGTTTGTTTACTACAGATGGCAAATAATCTCCAGCAGAAAGACCAAAAAGTGATGCCTGCAACAGCTCATAGTGACCTTACACACTATGGCCGGTGGGTTTTCAGAGAACAGAACATCTTGGAATTTGGACACATTTTGCAAAGAAAAGTGACCCTTGACTAAACTGGAGCGAATGATTACCACTCTAAGTACTTGTGGTGAAAAATGCAGATTCAGCAGTATGATTTTTTCATTAGATCTCCTTTGATAAACTGTTTGCTGAAAAAGTAAACAAGATAAAATAATCCTTGTCTAGTGCTAGAAAATATCTTTTGACTCAATTAACAATTATCTTTTTTTTCTTTAAATCAAGTAAAATTAAATGTGTTCAAAATCAAAAATGCAATTTTTTATGTTGAACAATGTTTTGTGTTTGACCACAATATTTGGCTACCTGGAAGATTGTTTTTTTTACAAATACGGATTGGCCTGCAATGATGTCTTTGAGAAATTATTTTATTTGCCCAGCTGTGTTTTCTTGGCTGGCACCGTGGACAAATACAATCTTTTAACTTCTGGCCGCCACACAGCAAGGACCCCTTGGCCTGTTGGCGGGACCACTCCCTGCCCCCCACAGTGCTGGGACCTGTTCCTCAGACCCTCCTCATGCTGGTGGGAGATGCCTTGCTCACTCCCACCCTTGAGGTGTGGGCAACTGCGGGGACAGGGAGCCCCTTTCCTGCAGGAGCCCAGGGGGGTCCGTAGCATCCCCCCGCGAGCTGGTGGGCTCCATTTTGGCTCAGACCCCCTTTACCGGGGTGGGTGACAGCTTGTGACACCGCATCTGGCAGCAGCAGGGCTGCACAGCATCCTTTCCCGCGGCCCCGCAGCATCCTTTCCCGCGGCTCCCGGGTCCGGGGGAAGGGCTGCGGGGCCGGCACCCAAACCCCGCGTTTTCCGGCTCCATCTTGTGGTAAAAAAAGGGTATTTCCATGTCGGAGCATCTCCACGCCGTGGAAGGGAGAGGAGGGGTAGGCCAGGGGGGGTAAAGCCGGAGGCATTGGTGCTCAGAAACCACCAGTGGGAAAACAACCGAATTTCAGCATCCGGAAAGACGGCTGGAGCCTGGCGAAGTCACTGCTGAAGCCCAGAAACCAAGAAAGGGATCCTATTTTTTTGTTTTGTTTTGTTTTGTTGGGTTTGTGGGGTTTTTTTTGGTATTGTGTTTTTGGTGTTTTTTTTGTTTTGCGTTTTTTTTTTTTTTTTGTGTGTGTGTGTTTTTGTTGTTGTTGCTGTTTTTGTTTGTTTGTTTTGTTTTGCTTTGTTTATTTTTTTTTTTTTATTACACTAGAGCAGCTGTGGCTTTCGTGGAGCAAGAGAGCATCACCCCTTGCCCTCTGCACAGCTCCTGCTCCCCCTTGAGCAGCTGCCCGGGTGCCCCTCTGCGGGTGCCCTGGGGTGGCTTTTTCTGCTGTCAGGCTGAGGCAGGTGAGCTCACTGCCAGCCCTCTGTGGGTGCACACAAAGCCAACGGGCAGTGCCACAGGCTCTCCTTGTCACCAGCAGTGGTGCAGGCCCACCAGAGACCAGAGCAGTGCACCCTGCAGGGGCTGGCTGCTGCCCAGGAGGTGTGCTGCTTAATCTCTGCTTCATTACCCTCTAACTGTGACAAGGTGGATAAGGCAAACGAGGGTGTAAACAATAACCCTAATATTTCTCCCACCGAGGAGTGCTGTGCAGACCCCCTAACGTGGTGCTCACGTTCTCCAGCGAGTTACGGAGCTGTAGGCAGGGGAAGCCTCAGGGTGTGGGGTACGCACGGCGCAATGAGTCTGTCCTGCCTCAAATTCCTCCCTGCTTTGCCTTTGCCAGTGGCTGTGCTGCTCCCCCCGGGGGTCCCCGACTCGTCCTCCTTATGGGGCTGAAGGGCCACCCCTGCAACATTTGTTGGATGCTTGGTGAACAGGCTCACCTCACATTTGTGTTGACACCTTTGAAAAATGACTTTGATTCTCTCAGTATACTGTTTCAGTGATTCATTCTTTATGTGCATTTACTCAGCGGACGTGAGTGGGGAAATAAGATTGATGCTAAATTTATATGTTAATTTTAATATTGAAGCTATCCTGTATTTGAAGAATAAGATCAATTCTTCAATTTCATTTCTTACGTGATATTGCATATTGTCATTACTGGAAAATAAAATTATTTCTGAATGCACACTATCCAAACTTCAATTTTAGTGGACATATAACTCTGAAGCATCATTCTTCTCCCTTCCCTATAACAACTAACTTAATACAGTATTTTAACACTCTCGCACTAGTCTGCCACTGGGAGATAACAAAGACAAGTCTTTTCTCCCTAAATGGTGTTTCGTTAATGTGCTCCCTGCAGCTTTCTGCACTGTCACAGGCAAATTTGGTGCATGACTCAGCAACTCCCTGCAGGCTGTTGCACACATGGTGCAACGGGAATCTTGGTTAAGAGTTGATTTCCTTGCCAGAGACTAATTCTGCTCACTTCCACAATAATCGCTGTGCTTGAGAGCCATAGGCACAGCTATAGGCCCGGCACGCCTGTATACAGGATGAATCCTGACCTTAAGCCGAGGATCAAACCCTTAGAGCACCACCAGGAAGCAGATCCTGGAGAGGATGGATATGGAGCATCACACGCACAGAAAGATTTGGCACCTACAGAGGGAGACGTACTTTAAGAAGGGCTGCCACAGACAGGGTCTCCTGAAGCTGCAACAGACAGAAAATATTTACACTATCGTCAGGAGTGTGGCTTGCTATTTTTTGTCATTGCAAGCTATGCAGGAGATGAAGCTGAGGGACGGAGAGCAGGCACTTTTGCAAGGTTACACCCTTGCTCTGCCCACAAACCTGAGGAAGATCACATAGGTCAGTTTAAATTTCAGGTGTCTCTTTTTCCCACTCTGTGAGATAAGGTAACTGCTACAAGGATTTAATAGCTATGATCTGAAAATTCTTAAAAAACTGAAGTGCTCTGTAAATATGAGAACAGAGCATAGTATTTACCTGAGCATGTAGTGTAAGAATTTCTTTTTTTCTATTTTTTTCTCTCCCAGGGAGAGAGACTATAGCTTTTCCATAGCTAAACAGTGCCTGCCTTCAGCAGGAAAAGTTCACCTGAAAAACAAAGGTTGGGATAATCCTGAGTCAGCTCCTATCATAGAATGACTAAGAGGTGTGAGACCTGAGGTAAACACTGCTTGGGTTCTTTCTATCTGTCATATTTCTGGGCATATAGACTTCATCCATTCCAACTTTCTCCTCTGCAACACCCAGAAATCTTGTGATAAAATTGTACTAATTGCCCTTCTTTTCCCTAAAGGGGTGAATACATGAATCAGCAAAAATAAGGTTGAGGAGAAGTGAGAAGACAGAACTTCAGAAGACACAAGAAAGTCTATTCTCTCTTGTAAGCCCCTATGGTCCCACTGATGTGACTCAGGCAGGGAGGATGGCAGGCTCAGGAGAAGCTGGTCTCCTCCTGGTCCCTCCAGGGGAGGTGGACACTTCTCCCAGCAGCATGCATCTCAGCGCTGGGGTGCTGCAGCCCCCCCGGGAGTGGGTGCCTGTGGTGGGAGGAAGGCAGTGCAAGAGTGAGCAGCGTGGCAGCAGTGTGATGGTGAAGGTGCTTGTGGCAACTAATGGAAGGAGTTACTTTCCTGCTTTGTTGCACGCGGCGAAGCTCAACCTCCCTTTCAGAAACGTCTTTCTTTGGAGCCTAGTCCCCCTGCCTTGCCTGCACATTGCTGAGATTCCTTCTTGCCACAGTGAATGTAAGCTGGAAAGAGTGAGATAAAACTCAACATATAAGCAGAAATATAAAAAAAGACACTGAAATGCACAGAAATGCAGAGACGTAGTTCCTTGTTACTTGTCAAATCTTGACTTTTTTATAATTTATAAGGGCTATAGTATTTATAAAGACTGAGGTGACAGGGGATGCAGAAGCAATCCTGATGGAGCGTTAAACCTAAGGCAGTGTTGAAGTAAAAATTTAGGTTCATCTTCCGTTGCCTCTGCATGTTAATGTCTTGGCTCAGTGACTCGGAGGAGGCTCCTGGAGGGGGCTCCAAGCTGTTCACAGAGCACAGCTAGCATCTTCCTGGGGAACAGAAACCGATGGGTTCTCACCTTCAACCTGCCTTGTTCCCCAGTAAATTAAGGGCAAGGCTTAATGTCTGCTACATACAGCTACGTATTATACATATCGCAAAGCAACATTTTCTCACGAAGAACAGTTCCTAGGCTACAGAAAATTATTCTACATGGCTCCATACTTACTGCAAAACCCTTTCCAGGAAACTTTAACACCCTTTATAGATTTGGCCCGACTTGGAGCTATCTGCTACATTTTAAACTATGTGGCTTAGTCACTAGTGTACTTATGGTCAGCTACATGTTAAGTTTTAAATATTCTTCCTTGTTCATTCCCCTGTAATTTATTTTTTTCTAAGAATCTGCGGAGGTAGAAACAAGACAAACATTCGGCCACGTGTATTTTGCTTCCTTTAACTCCGTTGCCAAATAATTCATTATGGGGGACAGGAGGCGGTGAGGAGCAGAAGTGAATTTATTCTGAATTTTTGTGGAAAACCTAAATACTTCAAAACATAGGTGGTAGTCTTTCTGAGGGTCCAGAAGGAGGAGGGGATTCGTTCTTCTTACCCACACATACCTACTTCTGCTACTCTCACCTGGCAATCCTCGTGAGCGAGCGGGGACTGGACTGGATTTGGGGTTGCTTTGCAGAGCTTTGAAACAAGCAAGGACCGAGGGAGGGGATCGTTTCTGACCTTCAGTGGCTGGCCCAAGGCTGTGCTATCAGAGTCAACATGCATGTTGCCATTGCCTTGAAAAGGGAACGGGGTGATCTATAGCAGAAGTCAGGAGGTGAGAGGGGTTGGTTTCACTGTGCTCCGGCCTCCTTCCCTGCCCCCAGAAAGTTCACCGCATGAGGTTTTAGCAGACTTGCGTGATGTATGGATATGGAAAACTATGACTAATTCCCCAGGTGATCCGTATATATTTAACATCCAAAATCTCAAGCAAACATCCTGCTTGTTGAATTATTGTCTGGCATTCACATATTTCCTGATTTGGCCATTACAGCTGGCTGCTGTTTTAACAGATTTTTGCTTTTTCTGCTGTCCCATTGGTCTGGCAATAGGAGAAATAACTGTGGTTGTGGGTGTGCTGAGAGGCAATACAATCACCACTATCCTGCTCATAGTAGCTGTACTCTGACTCTTCACCTCCTTCACAGCCCTCTCCTCCAGTTTTTTTACATACTTTCCAAGGCCTGAAAGCGGAGGCCAACGCTGAGTTACTGTGACCTGGTTTTAATTCATCTGCAACCAGTTAAAATTACTCCCTGAAGGAACCTCAATTGCTTTTTTGTTTCACCAGCACCCCAAAAAAATCGCCGATGCTGAGAAACTCCAGTCCATCATCCCGGGGCTCCCTCCTCCTCCTTCAACTGGCAAAGTAAAAAGTTCAGAAGAACTCTGTGTACAAGATATTTGAGAGTTCCTTGGGAAATGGGTTATATTTTCCCCTTCCAAGTGTCTGGAATTGCAACTGTCTTTTGAACGCAAGAGTCGGTTCACAAAAGGCCGTGTTAACACGTATTGCACAAACATACATTAAAAGTAAGTGCTGTCTTGACCCGGCCATCAAAGGCACGGCCCTGTCCTCGCACCGAGCGAGGCGGTCCGGCGGTATTCCAGCCCAACGGGGCCACGGTTCCTGCGGGACAGGATCCCCGAGGGAAAGCCCCCCTACCGCCCCGGATCGCCCGCCCCCTCGGGCTCCCTACTCCTGGCCGATGCCACCACCTAGTGTCAGCCCGACGGCAGCGCGGGCCCCGCCGCTGGCCCCGCCCCGCCGGGTGACGTCATGGCCCGATGACGTCACGCCCGGAGGACGTGATAGCCGGATGACGTTATGACGAAGCGGGATGAGTCTGGCACTAAGGGACATGGTGTAGGGGATGACTTTGTAGAGTAGGGCAGATGGTTGGACTCGATGATCCCAAGGGTCTCTTCCAACCTAGACGATTCTATGATTCTAACTCTGCGTAGGTCAGCCAGGGGTGGGTTGGGGGGTCTGCTTTGTGGGTGAGTCCTTCTCAGCCACAAGGTCCTTCTCCGGAGTCTCCATCTCTGGAGGCATTCCAACCCTGCCTGGACAAGTCCCTGTGCAACCTGCTCTAGGTGGACCTGCTTTGGCAGCGGGGTTGGACTAGATCTCCAGAGGTGCCTTCCGACCCCATGTGATTCTGTGATTCTGTTAGCTGAGGGCAGCAAGGAGCGGAGCAGCAGGACAGCGGTCCCCAGGACCCCAGCTCCCCGTGCCATCAGAGCAAACCTGAGGGCAGCACGGCAGGAGCTGGCTTAGCCACATGCCACTCTCACAGGCAGCGCTGACCTCCCACCGCCCGGTGGGAAAGTCCAGCCAGGTGCATTTCTGAAGCTCTGGTTACTAGACCAGCAAGTTTTGCCAAGGGAGGACTCTGCGGAGGCAGGCGTTCCCAGGAGGTCAGCATCAGTGGGTCTTCATGGCTGAGCTGCACTCCTCCCAGAGCTGGCTTGGCTGGGCAGCAAGGACTGCCATGTCCTCACTGCACCTACGTGAGGGGGGACAGGAAACATGCACAAAAACCTCCTGTGTGCCAGGTGATGGCTGCTTTGCAGAGTCCTGAGGAGGCATCAGTGCAGGCTGTGCGCAGAAAACCCGCTTCTCCTGCCTGCCACCAGCACTTTGCCCTCTGTTCACCAGCACACGGGTGAGGAAAATAAATGTCTCTTGCAACACACCCTGAAAATCAATAGGATGGCAGTGTCAGGTTTTGCTGATTGAAAATCGTAGAATCATAGAATCATCTAGGTTGGAAGGGACCTTAAAGATCATCTAGTCCAACCATCAACCTAACTCTGACAGAAAAATAAATAAGAAATAAGCAATTTAAAAAAAATATCACTAAACCATATTCTTGAGGACCATGTCAACCCATCTTTTGAACACCTCCAGGGATGGTGCCTCAACCACTTCCCTGGGCAACCTATTCCAGTGCTGGATAACCCTTTCCGTGAAGAAATTTTTCCTAATATCCAATTTAAACGTCCCCTGGCACAACTTGAGGCCATTTCCCCTTGTCCCATCTCCTGTGACTTGGGAGACAACACCGACCCCCACTTCTCTACACCCCCCCTTCAGGTAGTTATAGAGCACGATAAGGTCTCCCCTCAGCCTCCTCTTCTTTAGACTAAACAACCCCAGCTCCCTCAGCCTCTCCTCATAAGACTTAATCATTGGTGCTGTGAACTCCTGGAAGAAGTACTCCATAACACAGAGCTGCCAGATGTTGCTCCTGGTTTTGTTGCTGGCTAGATTTACTGGGGGGACTGATATAAAATGCATTACAATAGTTGAAGGCCTGGGTGATGACAGCAAGGTCCTCTGTCAAAAGAGAGGCAAGTTTTTTGGCAGTGCATAAAATAAACCAAGCAGTTCTCTGGTAGCAACACAGAAAGATACATCATGTACCTTCTTCATAATTTGTAAGCAGATAACGAAGCACAAATACAGGATGAAATTTCCCCATTGTTTGTGCTGGGAGTGAATGACCCTGTACTATTATCTGAGGATTGCAATCTGGTGGAGAAGATGTGGCCTTTACCCCTGACTTTCCTGTCATGCCTGAATGTAGTTCATATCTGTGCCTGAGGTTTTATCCAGAAGTTACTTAACTAGAGAAAGCTACTTCCTTGAGAAGTGAATGGAGACAACTGCCATCAGCCCATGCCATCTTCCTGTCCAAAAGAAGCTGGCTGGCTGGCTTTTTGATGAGGAACACAGGCAGTTTTATGTGCTGCTTGTACAACAGTGATGCAGACCTTGTCATTTCAGTGTTCTAATAAGTAATTCTTGTGCTAAAAGTTTTTCTTGTAGGACTCTGTTTGCCTTCTTTCTTGCTTAACCCCACTGAAGTTCCTATATAAACTAATGTAGCCATGAGGCTGGAACTGTTAACCAGGTTGCCAAGGAGGCCATTACAACAAGTTAAGGTCAAGAAAGATGTTATAATGTGCTACCACATGTCAAGCACTACAAGGATTTCTTCATTAGTGAAGAATTTAAAGGTTTGTATTGCAACAGTACCTTAATTCTGTCCAGGACCAACAACAACAGAGATGGAGAAGGAGAAGGAGAAGGAGAAGGAGAAGGAGAAGGAGAAGGAGAAGGAGAAGGAGGAGAAGGGCAGCCAAAGGTGAAAGCAGGGCTGAATGAGGGCAGCATTCTTCTTCCACAGTAAGGGACCCCTGTATCCTCTGTATCCACTGGCAAAAAGGGTGGAGACAGGAGTAAATCAAGTCCTTAGGTTTCATCCTTAGGTTCAGTTTTCATTGATGAAATTAAGCAAATCAAAGGACAGATCCAAACTATGCATCCTTGGGGATTCTGCATATAAATCAGTATTATCTACTGGCTGGAGTTACTGGCAGGTTTTGCACTGAGACATAGGTAGGTTTGGTGTCACATTTGACATGACACCCAAATTGTCATACTCTGTCTTTGTTCCACTCCATATAATGTTTTAAGTTCCTCAAGAGACAAGCTGCATATTTCTTATTTTCTAATGTAATCTTTTTTTCATTAACATTTTAGTTGCTGCTTACTAGCCTTTCCAAAATTAACTCATAACTGAACATAATCAGATTATTAACATCACTGTCATGCACACAGCCACACAGCCATTAATAATGGCATTGGAACACAGCTGCAGCAGAAACTACCAAAGTCACCAAACTCCATCTAGTGGGAGAAAATCAGAAACAAACAAACAAAAAAAGATGCAGTTGTGTTCACTTGCTTAAGCATACCCCCTGCATGCATATGCAACACATACGTATATATACACCTAACTTCGCTTTGAAATACTCTTTCACAAAAGTTGAAGATGTCAAAGGTGTTTTGTTTATCCTATTTGACTGTGGAAGGCGGCTCAACAAAATAGAGGAGGAATACTTGAGGAAGCCATATGCCAAACCTTTGGGTCATCAAATGTCTCAGGGTCTCAAGATACCTGATACTGCTTTTCTCCTTTATCATTCAAGAAACTTATTTTTTTTCTCAGTGTATACAATGCGTGTTACCAAAACTTTTTTCACTGCTACACAGTAGAATGGTAACAGCGGAGGAAAGTTAACTCCTGCCTGATCAACCCAGAGATGTCTGGCAATGTCAGTGGTTTGTGACATATGTGGATGATGTGTACACCCTTTGAACTGAGGTCCTCTTGTGCTGGATCGCTAGTTGCTTTTTAATGTGAAGAGGCAAGACTTTTTCCCAGTTACCTCTGTCTCGGATGCATCAAGCCCTTCTTTTGACACTTTTTGTCTTGAACTACTCAAGTGCACTCTGTCAGAGGATGCCTGGAGAGTGAAGCTAATGCCAAAACAGCTCTTTGTTTCACATTCTTAAATGACAAACATTTTGTAGTCAAAACAAAGTGTCTGTGTTAATTCCTAGTGTATCTAGTGGAATTAAGATTTTCCTTGGCTATCTTTCTCTTCATGCCGAAAGTCCATGCTATATCCTGCCTCTGGAGCAGCCCTCTTGATAGGCTTGAAATTCATCCTCTGTGCCTTAAAAATATCTTAACTGCACTGTTATTTGGGACATGCTAAGGTCTCAATTTTGAAGTGAGGGAGAAGTAGTGTGGGTTTGTTTTGCTGGTGGGATGTTTTCTGGTTTGTGAAAAGCTGCCTTTCCTGTTTTCTTTACAAGATATCTGCTTAAAAAAGCCTACCTCCCTGTTTGCTATTTGTAATAGTAAAGCTGAATAGATTACTATGAAACAGTAAGTCACCCCCATGCCTAATTAGCCTTTATGTTTAGAAATACATATTTTAATACAACATGTGGAAATCCAGTTTAGTCACTGCTGCTCTTGGTTGTGGACTTTTGATGCTAGGTGTGCTTGGATTTTAATACCACGCCAAATGTCATGGGTGCACAGGAGCAAATGCAGTCACGATTCCCAACATGTTGGAATACGATAAGAAATGTAAGCTTTGACATATCCAGTGGATGTCACAAGTGCCAGTATCAGGAGCCAGGAGGGGATAGAGAAATTCCTAATGGAAGAAAAATAGTTACAGGGATGGGCTAAAGCTGTCAGGACAGGAACAGCTGGGAGTTAGCCTGGACTCTCTGTGAGCTTTTTTCACCCTCTCATAAATGATAGCATCTGGTGAAGTAGGATGTAAAGAAAATCTGTGGCACTTCATTATATGTTGTACTTTTAACTGTCTCTGTGTCTGGAGCAAGTGTGGAGATCGCCCTGCCCGGAGACGGGGAGCTGTGGGAGCATTTCGTGTACATCTCTCTTCAGCTAAGCCCTCTGTTCTAAGAGCAAAGGAAATTCCCCTTGCCACCACTTTTCTGCTGATCCCCATTGCAGCTCTAGATACTGGAAGGGCAAGATTCAGCCAGTTCAGTAACCTTCCTGTAATTATGGGAAGAATATGCATTGGGACATTTCTTCCCCATTAAAGCAGTTAATGTCAAGCATTTTGTCAAATCATTAGTGTTGGAAGAGGTGCCATTAATGTTTAATATTTCTGTTCTAATTCGCTCTGGCTCGTGTCCTTTATCTTTAGGACATAGGCAGTTGAGGACACTCACAGTGGTCTGCTGTGGCCTTGCTGCCTTATTCTAGGGCCTTGATGAACCTCTTTTTGTGTAGAGGACACTGGTGTTTTGGGAGAGAGTTCCTGTAGAGAAGCTGGTTGCCTGTCTCCAGCTTGGAAGAATTTGAGGAGTAATAAGTCATGCAAATGGCTGTAGGTTGGTTTTCTAATTTCATATTCGGTTCTGTCTCAGTAGGTCCAACCAGTGCTTTTTCTGCATAGAGCCACCTTGATTTGGTTTATTTTGAGTTTGAGTAGGATCTTCGTTTTACTGAATGACTGCTTTGCTTTATGTTTGCCTCATTCTGAGGTCTTGGGCTGGCCCAGAGACCCATCAAAGGTATATTTAATAAAAGAGCATTGCATTACAGTGAAGTGAGTTCACCATGTAACACTTTTCAGTGGTGCACATAAAACAAAGCCTAAACCAAAGTCAGTAATACCTTGGATGTGGCCTCAAGTGAATTTCCTTATGGACTTCACTGCTGAGTGTGGTGTTTTCTGATTTTCCCATTAACAATAACATTTTTTGGAACACATCCTCTCTCTCCTTCAGTATTGATATTGCGCTAACATACAACACAGAGTGAAGTTTATGTTACCAAAACTCATTCCTCGACATGAGTGTCAGTAGGTTAATATTATTGTAGGGATTTTGTGGAGGACTCTAGTGCAGATTGTTTTACCACAAGAAGCTTTTCTTAAAATTTTCCTTCATGCTGCTTAAAGTATTTATGTTCACACGAAATAAATCCCCTCACCTGTAAGTAAAATACACTTAAAATACGCAATATACTTTCTTCATAAAAGGTGGCCTGTTCTTGAACTGTCTTTCCTGTGCCCCGATTTCTGACTCTCTGTCAGTTCCCTAGAATAAAGCTGTTTCTTTATAATGCTCAAGATGCCTTAAAAGGATAGTGTTGTGTTTATGACCGAGCACGGTTTGCGCTGGTAAAAGTTCTGATTCTTTGTCATGGGCAACTGAAAATAAAACACTGGAAAATGTAATAAACAGATGTTCTGCCTGCCACAGAAGTTCCCAATTTCTCCAGTATTTATATCCCAGAACTGTCCCTTTCTTCGTATGATCAAGGTATTTTTTTTTATTAGAGATGTGCCAAGCCATAAAGACCGTTTCAGCCTCTTTAGCTGCGTCTGTTACCTTTACATGTGAGAAGCAGGAAATGACTGCAGAGCACAGCATCCTGCAAAGGATTATGATTGGACTTGCCTGCTTGTATTTTGGCACTGCTCAGAGGCTGCTGTCAGGTTTTAGGGCTGCAGTGTGCGAGGCTGAACACAAAATGCAAGTTAGTAGGGTTGCACTCCTAAAGTTACAGAGCCAAAGGATCGCTTGCCCGACTGCGCAAAAATGACTTTGCCGGAGAGCAGACTTTAAGAAGTGATTATCATACTCCTGATTTTGATCGCTCTTGTCTGATGTACCAAGAGGTGGCAAAGTAATCCGTGGTGCTAAAGTGCCTTGCCACATGCTGATCTGGCTTCTCTGTAACAATAACCAATTGGTCGTTCATACCAGCGCATCGGGCTTGTCCTGGGTGTGTAATTTATGACTGTTCAGATGCTGACATGTTCTGATGGCTGGAAGGTAGACATGCTATGATGACATCTTGTACGTTGTAGGATCTGATGCAGATCAGAAAAGTATCCCTTTAGACAGTGTCGTCTTTTTAATTACCCCAGATTGCCTCTTAGCTTCGTAGTTGTGAACAGCAGCACAGTTAACACTGATTTCATTCACTAAAATAATAAAATTACGGCACTCATTAAAGTATGATTGCAGTCAAAACACTGTTCAATTAATATATTTTTGCTCCAGCAAGATGTAGAGTGGCCATCTTTAACTTTCAAGTTAATATAGCACTTATTTTTGACTACCAGCATGGCAGGATCATCAAATCATGCCCACTTCACATGCTGATTAAGAATGTGCTGTGCTCACTTGAAACATTAAGTTGAACATGGGAGAAAATGGTTTTGTCCATAGATTAGGTGATATGACCAGGAACACAGGAAAACAAATCCAATACATGGTTATGTATATATAACCCAAATTGTCTCAGTCAGATTATACATACATAACTCGGAATAAAAATATGATCCGAAAATAATTCAGTGACAATATGGAAGTGGTTTTGAGGCTTCTTTTCTGATTGTAACCATCCATTTGAGTTCGTATTTCTGGGATTTGCAGCACATATGTTTCAACACACAAGGCCAAATCAACTCATTGTAGTTACATCAGCTACTGCTGTTAGCACGCTTGGCTGTACAAATCATATGTGCTTCTAGCTATTATAAGCCATGCCAAAAACCAAACAAGACGACTATCAGGACTGCTATTAGGTTATTCTAATTATTAATTGCTAGTGATTGTAACTGGTAATCCCATCCATATATTCAGGACACAAAATCATTGCAGGATATTTGCCAAAATCAGGACTAGAGAATGGCTGCAGAATTGGTGGTTACTGAGTGTGGTCACAGCAAGCAACTGATTTGCTGGAGGGTGAAGATGGCATTTGTTTTTGCATTATTTACATTGTCATGCTTGCAGATTTCTCTGGTGGAATTTTTAAGGCTAATAGAAAGAAGACAAACATTAGCCTAACAGGCCAGGTTTGAGCTGAAGGGGACTGGGATGGGTAAGAAAGGTGTGTGCAAGAAACACTGCTATTCCTGAGAGTCATGAGGTTGCCCGGTAATGAGAGAGGAAGCTTGCATGAAGAAAAGGAAATAGAGCTGCTGTTGTCTTCCGGAGTTCACAGTGTTTCTTTGAAAGAACTGTGTGGGATGGGTGGCCTTCTCCACTCTGCTCAAGGCATGAAACTTCAAAGAATTTATCCAGGGAGCAGAGCTGAGCTTTTCATGTTGTTCGGTACATGGAAGGACCAGTCCATTGGATCTGACTATGCAAAAATTATATCCAGTTACCATTTCTCCTTGGCTTTTTAAGAAGGGCTGAGGTCCTTTCGGAATTTTGTCCCCCATGCTGATTTGCCTCTCCTGTTTGCAGAGAGGAGAGTTTCTTTGCTGGCTGGTATGACAGCACTGCTTGAGGAGAGGGGGCTGTCAGGGCCAGGAGAAGGAAAAGCCCTATCAGTTCCTCTCCCTTCTCTTCTGGGGAGGAATTTCACCAGAAGATGCATCCTACCCATCTCTCACAAAACTCCCTGCTCTGATCTTCTCTATGAGAGAAGCTGTGAAGAGAAGATCCTTGCTTGTCCAGGTTGGTGCTGCTCCATGTCTTCCTCCCTGGAGAGCTGCTTTGGAGAGACTTTTGATGTGAGCCTCCCAGCGTGACTCAGGGCTGGGCTGGAGTGCAGTCCAGTGGGGTCTGAACATGGGGTGGGTGTCCCCCACAGCCCCTATCAGGAATGAATTAGAATGTTTCATTCTTGTAAGTGATACTTTTTTGAGTAAACATCCCTGGGTTCCTGTGATGTGTAACTAATGGAGTGCTAAACTCTCAGGGCTGGTTTAAGACTCAGAAAGTACACGTGTTGCCAATCCATCATGTTCCTAATACTAATTAACATAGCAGGGACACAATAAAGCCCCAGAACCTGCACACATTACCTAGCTCACATTACCACTCTGTAACAGTCTCTCTATTGACCTAACAAAAGCACACATTGGAAAAACGAGACGCGGTCTCTTCTGACTCAGCTAGACCTACACAGCCAAAGAAGGGAGCTGAGAACTCTCATTTGTTATTGTCTATTATTATTCTGCTATATAATGGAGCTGAGTTCTCAGATCGTGTACAATGACATTTCTACCTTGCCTGCATTTGTGTGATACACACTTCTGGGCAGGCAGAGCAGCCTCATGCAGGCAGAGCAGCCACTGACTTCCGGAGAGATGTGGTCACATTGCAGGGCACAAGGAAAAGACTTTATCTGTCAATTTGCATCCCTATTATTTGCAATTCAGTTATAATGAAAATCTTAAAATTTTACCAATATAATTATCTTTTGTTCCCAGGCTTAAACTAGTTCCTGTGTAGACAAAGAAAATAGGTAACAATTTGATTAAAATTCATTCTTGGCTAGATGAACATTTATTTTTAGGTCCCAGAACATTTTCCTTGTATTGAAACACATTGATATCCCTGTAATACGCTCCTTTCAATGTATGGTAATTCCACTGATTTTAAGAGATGCATGATGTACAGCCAAAGAAAAACTGGAAGGAATCCGAACAGCAAGAGATTAGCACATTCATGTTGCAGTGATCCCTAACTGGACACAGTCCGGCTTTGTGGAAGTTGGGGGTGAGCCACCATTTACGTCCACAATTTCATGGTTAGGATTTTATGGTGCCTCTTGATGAAATCAGTGGAGTTCACTCACTAGTGCTTGAGGCTGTATCTCCTGTTGTTGCACATCCTTCAGTGGGCTGATTATGGACAGCACTAGTTTAATTATTATGTCATGAAATTCTCTTACCTTGTTGAATTGATGATACGTTTTGTAAGTCAGTACAACACTACGAATGGGGTAGGTCCTTGGGCAAATTCACATGTTTCCATACTCCTTGATTAAAAATTCCGATGACTTTTTTTTTTCCCCCTGAACTAGCTATTAGGGTGTGTCTTGCTATCATAAATATATTCTGAAATAGTTTTCTCATTACTATTTATAAGAAGGAGCTAGTCATTTATACCTATAAATCCCACAAATTGTACATCCCCCAGGTCTCCAGTATGTGGTTAAACTGGATGGTATCAAATAGTTGGACATTTTCGCTGAGGAGTTGGTGTTTCTGTGCTACCGTCTGGTATGGGATGGAAAATATCCCCTATAGACCAGAAAAGAGGGCCTTAAAGACAAAATCCCTCTGATGGGAGTCACAGAGGAGATGGAGATGTGCCAGACTGATGTCAGCAAGGTGGTGCTGCCCCAGCCCTGTGGCACAGCAGCTCCTCTCACCTTCTTTCTGAGATGAATATTTGAAGAAGAACTGGCAAGAAACTCCTCAAGCCCGGTGTTTTGTGGATCATACTGCCAGCAAACCGGTCAGGCAGGGCAGGCTGAATCTCTGAACAGTGCATTGTCTTCTAAGTCAAAACGAGTTAAATATGGGCCTTACCCAACTTCCCCTCCAGTGGACACAGGAGGTTTTCTGTTGACTTCAGCAGAGGTGGTTACAGCCCTTTACTCCTCAAGCTGGTTAATTTTATGCACTGAGTGGTTTGACACTTTGCGTAGTTGATATCATGTTGGATGGCCAAAGACCACGAATTACTGAAGTGTCACAGATGTTAAATCATGAAGTAGATGACAGTGTGCTCGCTATGTCATATGATCTTAGCGCAGTTTGTGGAATAGTCTTTTTTATTATTGCAAGTAATCATAAGTGCTGAAAAAATACCATAAGTAAAATAGCATTTTTGAGTACAATGCATCCAATGTTCTTAATATATATACACATCTGCAATATGTTAAACTCAGACTTATGCCCATTTAATCTCAAGGATTTCAATGGGGTGTCTGTATGGAATGAAGGGAAGAGTTTGATCCCAGAATACTGAGTGGCTGCACCTTTCAGGACAGCTTTATGCCTTAGATTTTCACCTAGATTTGTGTTTATAATAATAATCACAGCATTTATTAAATATATATTTATTATACATTCCACACTTGCAAGGGTTTATCTAATGTAGGAATCATTTCAGCTATTGTTTGCTTTTCTTTGATGATTTTACAAAACAGCATATCCAGATAAATCTTACGTGTGGCCATGTGTTAAGCCACAGTGCTAAATGCCTGATCAGGATGAGCTCTGCCTACAGACATGACCAGCATATCTATTCCAAGAGTCAAATTCAAGCCAGTCAATCAGCAGGTGAACTTGTGAGAGGAAAAGATTTTGCAGCAGCTACAGCTCCCATGTTCCCCTTTACAGATAGAAGTCAGAATGAAAATGGATATTTGAGTCCTGCTTTCTTCTGCTATTGGACAAATTCACAAGATGGGGCAGAGGCATAAGCGTGTTTGCCAAACCACTGCTTAGCACTGCAACCAAGAGTGAAACAAGGGCAGAGCAAGAGAAGCAGTAAATGGGATGCTCCTAAATGCCCCTTAACACATGGGTGCTGTGTCTAGCCAGGGCACCAGCTTCTCTCCTGTGGTGGCAATGGCATCTCTTCAGAAGGTGACCCGGCTGTGATCCTTCCATTTATATTGGCTCTGAGGGGAGCTGGAGGTCCCAGGAATGCCACCTGAGACAGAGACAGGCTGGCAGCAGCCATACTCATCCCCCCTCAAAAATAGGAATGATGTGTGGACCAAGAGTGGAAAATCCCATGGATGTGAAGAAGTACTAGCTGAAAATGAAATAATAAGAAAAAAAAAAAGAAAAAAAGAAAAAAAACAGTGCCCAAAATAGGACTGTATTTTATTTGTATAGCTGCAGAAATCTCTTCCACCTCAAACATCAACTCAAAACTTCTGGAAGGGGGCCCTGAGACCATAAATGCTTCCTGTTAAGTGTGGGAGGAGTTTGAGGTACATCAGTGTCACACCTGCTGTTTTGGGAGTTCATCCCTTCCTTTCCTGTTTCCCCAATTGATGTCCAAGAGCCAAGTGAGTTGGGAGTTCACAGTACCTGCACATGAGCACATGCCATGTGGACAGATCTCCTTCTCCACGGAGCTACAGCAAAGGCTCACCTGATTTTCAAGGTAAGTTCTCAGAAGGGTAGATGGCAAAATCCTTCAGAGAGGTTCAATTGGAATGTCAAAGGCAGGGATGCACTGCACTGTGTTTTCCCCATGGTTTCCAGAGAGCCAGACTGTCTCGCATTCCCTCTGACACACTGTGGGCACTGAGCAGATCCCACTCACCTCTACCATCTTGGACCTCTGCATACGCCATAGTGGACCCATAGTGAGCCGGAGTCTGATACTTGTGTTTGCATGGTGTGCAATATCACACCCTGTCAATGGTTGTGCAAACTTTCTTGCTGGTAGGAGTGTAACAAGCAGCCTTTAGAGTGGCCTAGGTACCTGCCTGTGTCAATATGGCCCGAGTCTGTCTGGCTTATTTTAACTGATACATTGCCAGATTCTGATGCTTTATTTCATCCTAATACCTCAGGTCATCCTATTTATTTCAGTAAGGCTACTCAGAGACTGTAAGCTACCTAATAAATGAGAACACAGTCTAGCTAGTTATGTGATTGAATTTTTACCCCTAGGCACAGCGTAGCCTACCTAACTTACTTGATTTAGCAGGTATCTTACTGGCATTTTAAATATTTTGCATATGATTGTAATGCATCCTGAGGGGAAAGGAAAAAAGCCACCACAAAACAGTTTATTAGCAAGCCTTCTTGCTGTTCCGCTAAAATATGGCAATCAAAAAGACAATTTACGTTGCAGAGACTTGACCTTTACTTTCCAGGACTGTAAAATAAAACCCCAAACCCCACACTTTCTGCATCTGGTTGACATTTGAATAAAACTGCCAGAGTGCAAACAAGTTTTGAGACAACATCTCCAGCAAACTCTGCAGTGACTCTAAATATATTCTTGGCTAAGTTACTTTTTAAGGCCATATGTTGAAAAAAAATAAAACCCAAAACTTCACTAGAATTTATTGCAACAAGAGATTTGCCAAACTACTTAAGACATTTGGGAAGATTATAGTGAAGTACATTAGTTGCTGACTTGACAATTTGCTATGCTCACTGCTTGTATATTGGATTCTTGATATTCATGCTGAGAGTTGATCCAACTTTCTAGTACATTTTAGCAATAGATCTGCCAAATGTCTACTGGCTTATTAAATGCTGGCAAACCAAAGGTCGGCCTTGTTTATAAGCCAGAGCAAAGCTGCTGCGGATGGCACACTAGCCTTCCTCATGGCATTTTCCTGTTTAAATTCAAAATTCCAGCACAGGATTGGATAGGGACTGGTTTGGACTAGTTTTGGCTTGGAGTTTCTCTAGGTCTGCCTGCACGTCCCCTGTCTGTGAACCTGGGGTCTGCAGAGCAGAGAGTTCTGGTTCCTCTGAGCCGTGTTTCTTCCTTGCTTCATCTCATGATCACCACACCTGCGTGGTCCCATTTGTAGAGGTATGGGCCAGAATGTACCTCCCTGGTGCAGCCCCGATGAGCAGTCAGACTCCTCAGAGGGATCTGCCGTGGAGGGAAAGCCTGCCCTTCCTTCACAGCTGACCTCTTCTTCCTTTCTGGGAGCTCAGCTCTTCCGCCTGGCAGCTGCCAGGGTGAAAAGGGTTGTAGATGGGAAACTCTGCTGCACCTTGTGCCTGATGCCAGTCCCTGTGCCTGGACTCGATCATCTGTAAGGTCCTTTCCAACCTAGACAATTCTATGAGTCTATGATCTAGGTGAACCTGCTTTGGGAGGGGGGTTGGGCTAGGTGATCTCCAAAGGTCCCTTCCAATCCTCTGACATTCTGTCATTCTGTGTTCCAAAGCTGTCTGTGTCCATGGGAAACTTTCCATTGGTGCCTCTGGACTTCCCATCAGACTTTGCCTAACTGCGCCCAAAGTGGCAGTCCTGCTCTGCTCACCGTTACTGCTTTTGATATCAATCCAGTTTTACATGACTGAAGATTATCCTGGTACAATATGCAAGTTTCCCTGTAAAGGCTAACCCTTGCCCTCCTTTGCCAAAACAAACATTCCTACAAAGGCCGCGGAATCACTCTCACAGTCAATAAAATTTACTTCCATATCATGCTATACGGAACACATTGCCTCAACATCTTTTACATCTTTATTATATGTATTTATTATATGTATTTGATTGACATGCAGAACTAACAGAAAATTTTTTCCCCGACCCTGTGCGTAAACCTGTTTACAAATATGTTAGGTAGGCATGTATTAAAAAAAAAAAATCAAACAATTAAACACCTGTTTAAAACACAAACATGAAAATTAAAATTGCTTGTTTAAAACATTTAAGGTACAACCTGTTTAGAAAGGTCTGTGTCACGGGATAAAAATGTTATTCAGGTATACCTTACTGTAAGTGCTGTTTACAAGAGACAGAGGGACTCTGATGTAGGGAAAAAAAAAAATAAATCCACATTTTTATGAAAGAAAGCTGCAAAAGAAATCAAGGTTTTTACTAGTTGGATAATAACGGAAAAGGTGATTCTTCCTTTTATTATTATTTAGCTATTTTTTTGTCCCCATGATTGAGATCACCTGGGAAATCCCAACGTCTTGGCTGGAGCAGAGACACGGTAGCTCTACGTTCCGCGGGGGAGAAGCCTGTCTTGCAGGGCCCGGAGCCTGGGCCGAAGCCTGCCGTTACGAGTCCCCGACACCGTGGCCCCGGGGGTGGCAGCTCGACGGCGCGGCGGGACTCCCGGCACCGGCACCGACAGCCCTGGCCGAGGAAAGGAGTGGGAGCCGGCGGGCGGGGGGAACATCTCTGACTAAACAAGCGGCGGGGATCTCCCGCGTTTGGCAATGTAATCTGCTCCCGACGGCGCGGGGAGAGGGCAAGATCAAAGCATTCCTGGCGGGGAAATTGCACCCGGGGTTGCCGTTTGGTTAGCCTGCCCTAACCTCGCTAATAAATTTCCCGGGAGGAAGGGAGGGCTGGGGAGGCGAGGAGCGGGGGAACGGCGGCACCTGCACCTGCCCGCCCGCCGTCCCCGCCGCACGGGAAGGGGATGCAAAGCAGGGCCCGCCGCCGGGCACCGGCCCCGCCGCCGCCGGCTGTCAAGGGAGACCTGCGTACGGTCTTCTCAATGCCCCGGAGCCGCTCTTCCCCTCCGCGTTTCACCGGCCAGGAGGCCGTCGCCGCCCGCGCGGCCCGAGGAGTCAGCGGCCGGGGCCGGGCACATCGGCACCCCGCTACCGGGGGGCGACCCCCGTGGCATTGGGCGGGGGAGGGGAAGGCGGGGGCGAGGCCCTGCGGGGGGCGACCCTGAAGGAGGCCGAGAGCAAACGGGCAGAGGGACCCGCAGGGATGGGGGATAGGGGACGGTGGGGCGTCCAGCCGGGAGCGTTGTAGCGGGGCAGGTGGATGCGCGGTTACACCCTGCGGGCTTCCACCCTTTCCTTGCGCGGAAATCGGTGCCTTTCCCGGCACGGCGCTGCCATCTGCCCCCGCCAGCGAGCAGCGGCACGGCTGCCTCCGACGGCCCGCGGCGGGGTGTCTGTGCGGGAGCGGGGATCCCCGCGGCACACGAGTGGGAGCGGCGGGCCCGGAGACCGCGGTCCGCCTTCCCCTCCCGCCGCCCGACGGCAGGGGCACCTCTCCCCGCCGGGGGAAAAGGGGAGAGGGGCTGGACGGAGGGTAGCGCGGACGCGCCGCGGAGCCCAGCGCAAAACGAGAGGAGAGGAAGAAAGTTACACAAACACGCCTGAAAATCGTGGCTGGGTTTCACAGTTCCCTGTGGATAAAGTAAACAGGAGGCGAACTGTTTTGTAATTTACTCCAGCGGCCCGCAGAATCGTACTTTGTAATTTGGTGTCGGTTTACAAGCAAAGGGGACTTCTGTTTCCTAACCTAGCAGGTCCTTTGTCATGCCTGTGCCTTTTAAGAGGGACCCCAAGGGGAAAAGTGGAATTCCTTGGGTATTTGCCTTTTAGTCATGCTTGTAAGTCAAACAGTAGCCAAGGCTCTTTTGGGGGGATGAATAATACCTGCCGTCGGGGGATGCGCTCCCCGCTCCCCCGGCGTGAGCGCTGGGCGGCGGTGCGGCCCGAGGGGGACAAAAACGCTTTTTCGGGACGAACGCTGGCTCCCTCCCCGCAGGTGCCCCGCAGCCCACGCCCGCCCCGTCGCCCGCCCGCCGGGCTGCGGGAGCAGCAGGGTTTTTCCGTGCCGAACCGGCGGCCGGCAGCCGGTCCGTGCGCTCGCCGCGAGTGTGGGTGCCCGTGTTTATTATACACAGGAACATTATCAGTATTTATTATACACACGCGCTGCTCAGGGAAAGAGCGCAAAACATTTGTCCTTGCCGGAGAATAGTTTCGGCCGCGTGTTCCACTTATCGTTAGTTTTTGATCAGCACACGGGCGGGGAACTGATGCTCTCCCGCATGCCTCCCTTCTGTCTTTTTTTTTCTGGGGATACCCCGCTTAAATTCGCTAGCTCTTCTCCTGCCCCGGGCTGTATTGTGTCCGCTTCTGCCCGGTGGGAATTCCCATCTCCACGGACGGAAGCCCCGAGCTCAAACGCCCCTCTGGCACGGCCGAGACGTTGTGTTACAATGTCGATCGCTCCCTGTTTTGGGAACCCAGGGGCATTTCCCAATTTCCGAACAGCAGTCTCCGTCAGGGAGACGGTTACTCGACAGCGCGGTGCTGGGTGGAAAACGCCTCTGAAGGCGGAGGGAATGCTAAAAAAAATATAAACGAACATTTTCCCGTGCCTTCGTTCCCGAGTGGGCATAAAGACAACCCCGATTCCGTTGCATTGTCAGACTCGGGGAAAAAGGAAAAAAAAAACCCAAAGAAAAAAAAAACAAAGAAAAAAGCCATTACCGCAGGTCCCCTCCACCGGCGGGGCGAGCAGCGCCCACCACCGCAAACGAAAAAAGGCAGCGGCTGCTCCAGCCGTTCAAACCCGCACCCACGGTCAGCTCCCCGGTTCGGGGAACGCCGCTCGCCCGTGGGGCTGGTTCCCCAGTGTCACCATCACGCGTGTTACCGTCTTTCCTCCTTATTTCCCCTCCCCCGGCCCTTTTTTTCCACTTAAAATTAAAGACCGCCACGGGCCGCCTGCACCCCCCCGCCCGCACCCCACGCCTGCCCGCACCCACGGGTGAGCAGCGGGCACACACGCGTGGGGGGGTGGGGGGCGGGGCGGCGGCAGCGTGGGCCAATCAGAGCCGCGGCCGCGCGGCGCGGGCCCAATGGGCGGCGCGGGCGGTGGTGGCGGGCGCTAATA
>NW_015094508.1:2219448-2235291 GCF_001431845.1 Calidris pugnax
CTAAGTCTGAAGGAGGCGGGCAGGAGGGTTGTCGGGACCCTGAAATAAGCAGGTCTCCGCGGGGAGCTGACAGCCTCGCAGCCCTGCGGCGCCCGGCATCGCCCCGCGGCGGTTTCTCCCGCATCCTGGGCGCTGCAGACGCGCTCCTTTCTGCGGCGGGCAAGCACAGTTCCCCGGGAAGCCTGGGCGGGAGAGGGCAAAAGCGGCCGTCGAGGGGCACGGGGGATGATGACATCTCGAGCGGGCCCTGCCGTGGCTTCCCGACGGGGGTGCGTCTCGGCGGGGTTGCCGGCGGGTCGGGCGGCGGCGGGGCATCGCGGGAGCCGGGTGTGCCCGGGCTGCCGTCCCGCCGCGGGGGCGGGCGGCCTGACACCTCTCTTGCAGCTGCGCCGCCGAGGAGCCATGGCCGAAGGACGCGCCGCCGCCGACTGGGAGATCGACGTGGAGAGCGTGGAGGGGGAGGCGGCCGAGGCCCCCGACGCGCCGCGCAGCAGCGCCGGCCCGGAGGAGGAAGAGGAGGAGGAGGAAGGCGAGGAAGGGACGGCGGCGGCCCCGCGGCGGGGCGAGCCGCGGAAGCTGAGCCGCACGCCCAAGTGCGCCCGGTGCCGCAATCACGGCGTGGTGTCGTGCCTGAAGGGACACAAGCGGTTCTGCCGCTGGCGCGACTGCCAGTGCGCCAACTGCCTGCTGGTGGTGGAGCGGCAGCGGGTCATGGCCGCCCAGGTGGCCCTCCGACGGCAGCAGGCCACCGAGGTGAGAGGGGACGGGACGGGACGGGTCGGGAAGGGACGGGGCGGGCGGCCGTCGGGCTGACGGCGCCGTCCGGTGGCTCTCCTAGGACAAGAAGGGTCTGGCGGGGAAGCAGGCGAGCCTGGAGCGCAAAGCCGTCTACCAGAGGCACGTCCGGACGCCCAGCCTCCTGGCCAAGAGCATCCTGGAAGGTAAGCGCCATCCCCCCGCCCTTCCGCGGGCCGCCCCGGGCTCCGGCCGCCGGCGGGGAAACCTCGCTCTGCCCCGGGAGAAGAAGCCCCAGCTCCCGGCCCTGGGGCGGCTCCTCACGCACACGCGTGGTGAAATGCAGCGTTATCTGCCGAAACCTAGGAGGGACGGCGTTAAAGCGCGGTCCGCTACCGGCGCCGGGTAGCCGTGGATGCGGGGGTCCCCGCCGCCCGCGCCCCAAGGGGTGCCGGGTGCCCTCGGAGCCTCCGCCCGCGGCTCCTGCCCTGCGTGGCTGGAATTTCAGTTACTGCCTATAATGCCTGAAATGCTAGCAACGGTAATTTGAAATTTGAGAGTTACTGTTACAAGCTGACATTCTTTTTACATGACTACCCAGCGGCGTTTGGCAGCGCAGGGTTCTTTATCCGCACTTGTTTTTTATCAACAAATGAGTACATCAATTAGGTTTTTTTTTCCCCCCCCCCTCTTCCTTTTGATCTGAACGCCTAACGCAGCAGCACCGTTTGCTGGCTTATCAATAGTAAGATATGCGTAATAGGCTGCTCTTTTTTTTTCTTTCTTTTTTTCCTGTCGAAAACGTTAACTGTGGAAAAAAGACATTTTAAAGACGGATATTTTAGTGAGAGCGTGTATTTTTTGTTCCCCCTGCCCTCTTCGGATTGTGTCCAAATTTATTTCTATGTCTGCTGTAATTACTTTCTGAACTGTGGCCCTGTAAAACATTACAGTTCTCAAATCTACCTTCCCTCCTCCCTGCGCCCCCAAAATAGAATCCTCTTTTCTTTGCCTGTGCAAGAACAACTAAAATTTTCTCCTGTTAGAAACCTCTACTTTTCGTCTTCACTTTAAGACAAAAATCTCTTCTGTATTCTTTCCTCTAATTTATCTTAACTTTCTTTTTCTTTTCTCCTAGTTTTCCTTGGAATTTTCTGCCATCTGTAGGAATGTGTACATAGTGATTCATCTTTAGAGAGTAGAAAAGGCATCAGCTGTAGGTATAGATAACTTCCTTGGCAATGGGGAAACCTGTGTGAGAGGAATGGGAGTGAAAACAGGCAAAACCCTGTTCTCCTTACTCATGTAAGTAGTTCCATTAATTCAATGGGATTACTTGTCTGGGCAGACCAAACAGGATTGGACCCTACCAGTTATATTAAATGAATCCTGTTAGCCTGGCAATTGAATATACTGGAGACCCAATGTTTATGTTTTATTAAGGTTCTTTTTTGGTTCGGATGAAATAAAATATTTGAATATTTTTTGTTTTTGTTAAAAATCGATGGTTATCTCCTTAAGCTGCGTGACACAATACTAGTCATAACACACAGAAGTGTTTTGCCACCCTCCCCCCTGCCCCGATCTGCTGTTTTGTAGTTGCTTTTTAAAGTTACTAATCAGCTAGCTTTGAAGGAGACTCCACATGTCAGAGGAGCAGGGCTTGCTTATCAGGGGTGAGGACCTTGTACTGCATGTGCCTGAGGGCGCAGGGAGCTAAGCCCCCGGGGCACAATGACTGCAGGAGGAGCTGACGGTGTCCGGGGTTTGTAGCAAGTGCTCGGCACCTGGTGGGGCTGGCTCCAAATGGAGCCCTTTTGCAAACACAGCTTTAATGTTTTTCTTACGCAGCTTCGTCCCTAATGCTGCTTTGTCGTTTTAGGTTACCGTCCTATTCCAACAGACCCTTACCTGGGAGGGAATTCACCTTTGCCACCCCCTGTAAGTGACAGGATGAGAAAGAGACGGGCTTTTGCTGATAAGGAGTTGGAGAACATTATGCTAGAGAGAGAGTATAAAGAGAGAGAGATGATGGAAGCTACACAAGCAGCTGCCCTTTTTCTCCCTAACCGCATGATGCATGGAGCTGAATACAACTCGTATAAAACAGCCTTCAACACTACACAAGTTGATACTCCAAACAAGGAGTTTTGCAATTTTTTACCAACCTGCCTCGATCTAACCATGCAGTATTCAGGATCCAGCAACATGGAACTGATTTCTTCAAATGTGAGTGTAGCCACTACCTACAGGCAGTATCCCCTGTCCTCTAGGTTCTTAGTGTGGCCAAAATGTGGCCCCATTAGCGATGCTCTCCTCTACCAGCAATGCCTGTTAAACGCAACTACTGTCCAAGCTCTCAAACCTGGGGCAGCTTGGGATGCCAAGGTCTCACAAAGTCAGGAATGTCCAAACACTGAGCACGACATCATCTCTCCAAAACTGGAAAATCCACTCGTTCTGACCCACACACAAGACATTCAGCAGTCAGGTCAGGAGATACTGTGCCTTCCTCAGGAAGCTCGTGAGAGGTCAGCTTTCTCTCCCCCGAAAAGGGCTTTCTCTCCCCCGAAAAGGACTTTCTCTCAGATTTCTGATAAGGATTCTCTAGCTCCTCAGGAACAGATATTAAGCAAGATCAGCAAAGAGAGTACCAAGCCCCCTCCACCGCTCAAATACAATCTATTTCAGTCACTGTTCCAGCAAACATTTCCTGACAGATCAGGAGCAGAGCTGAGAACATCATTTGTCAAAGAGACTTTTGAAGATGCTTCTAAGAAATACAGAGAGTGTGCCATTAAAGAGAACCAAAAATACAAGCTTACAGTAGACAAATGCACGAAAGACTTCTTTGGGGCCAAACAGGCCACAACAAAACTTTCAACAACTGAGCCACTGTCATTTTCAGTTGAATCCATCCTTAAACGACCTTCTTCTGCAGTTGCTAGTGTCTCTCAATGAATAAACTATACCTTCAATGTAGAGAGTTTGTGTGCTTTGCTTTCTGCAGAGTTGCTACTGCCTGCCTTGTCTCTTAAAAGATTTGTAAAGAGGAGTTTCTACTGTAGATGGTAATTCTTTTATCTCAAAATGATGTGCATAAATATGCATGTTTTCTCTTCTGAAAAAATAAATATATTTAATTTTTTAAAATTGAAACTGCATGTACAGACTGTAAAGTGTTGTTATGTTAAGCAGCACTTCAAACCGTTCAATAAAATGAGATTACCTACAAGCACAGACATATTCCTGATCTCTGCTTTGTCTCTAGTATCTCTAGGGCAAGTATGCCCTACTTTCAGAATATTCTTATTCTTTTATCAATATACTTACTAGTTAATCTTGGTGGGGTAAGTGGTCATTTCTGCTTTGAACTTCCAGAAACTAAGAGAAGAGATAACTATGGTGCACATAGGCTCGTGTGAATTTGCAAGACTCTTTTTGTTAACTTAGGTGAGGTTTAGATCAGATTCCAAATGCCTACTTTATTCTGAAAGGGAAGTGCATGCTAGCAAAAAATACAGGTTTATTCCACATCTCTCTATAAAAGCTTCTGTCCCTAAAGCAGAAGAGTTACTAGACTGGATTTGAGGATAATGGTTCTGGTGAGCTTTTGGATAAAAGACAGCATTCTTAAAAATTCAGTTTTTGAATAAAAGGTTTTTCTTTTTTTTTTTCTTTTTTTTTTTTTTTAAACATTCAGCTGACTTTATTCTGTATTTCCACCCCCTACAGTATCTCCCTTCTGTAAACATTTCATCTTTGACCAGCAAGAACTTGAGATTCTTGTGCTGTGGTAATTGACTGTAAAATTTTGACTGTAAAAATGATGCACAGAATCATCCCTGCTAATGAAAAATCAAGCCATGATCTCTCAGTTTTGTAATTCTACACCCTTTTGCAGGGACAGCAGAAATAAAGGAGATTAACTACTAGAATTTACCTGGGAACCTGAAATGCCCTCAAGGTTGTAGAAAAAGGCATTATCAGCTCATGTTATGCCTGAGCTTGAAGCTTTCTAAATTCATGATTTTGTAAGTTTTTCGCTATACATTACTGCTATCACATCTAGTGCTAACGAGTAATCCCTTGATTACTTTCCTTCCTTTACATTTTTATCCTGCAGGCAGCGCTCAGCCAACTGAAAAGAGCTGTGATTTGTTCTTATTTTTTATTATTTTATAAAGATGATTTCTCTTTGGTATTTGTGAGCAGAATGAAATACTTCCTGGTTCTCACTGCACAGGTAAAAATGCTTTTTTTGCTATGAATAAATCTGAGCCCTGAATTTCTGATTCTGTAAGTATCTCTGAAAATGTTTAGTGTTTCTGTCGGTAGTGGTGTCGCTGAACAGCAGGATCTTTTCGTGGATGGGAGGAGTTATCCATTGTTGGGTGCTTTTCTAAGCGAGTCTGTTAAAGCAACAAACACATTGGAAAAAACATGTTTTACATAACATGTAAATTTTTACATAATACATCCTACAAAGCACATAAAATTTTATCAGGAATGTAAACGAATTTGTTGTACTTTAAAAGAATCTTGGGCACCAGCTAAAGTTTCACTTTTCAAAAGTATTTATACTAACCAGCCGAACAAGCATTTCAAATGCAGCGAGATGCTTTTCATTTTTTCAAACTCTGTCCTTTATGCAGTTGCCATTAGAGGGAGTTTTAACTTGAGAGCTGAATCTGCTTGTTGATCAGTTTAGCAACCAGATCAAGCTAAGCAGCTTTTACCCGGCGTAAATGGAGTGAAATTCTTCACATTTCATATTTGTTTGCTTTCACCATGGCTTCCTTCTTTGGCTCAGTTGAACATTAAATGTTAAAAAGGGGTTTTAATTTAAGCAGGGTTTCCTTTGTTATTAAAAATATGATTTGTTTTGTTTTTCAAGCTGCTGGCATAAACTAGGAAGACAGATGAAAGAGAGTTCAGCAATCTATGTAGTGAACCAATACTGGATACTGGAATTAGTCCTGCATAAATATTTTGTTGCCTGACAATGTGCGCATCTAACATTGTCCAATTTCACATCTGAAACATTTTTCCAGGAAGTCACTTGTCTTTATTAATCTCTTAAAAAAAGATCAGAAAATCAAAGCCCTCCAACAGATGGGTACCTCTTGACCTTTTGAAGAACCAGTTGGACTGAACAAATTCAAACTCTGAAGATACACTGAACACTATTATGTATCTATACACACACACACACTTACATACATAATATATAGATACATATATATACAAATTCCAGTCATCAGAAGACGGGTGACATTTCTATTACTATTTGAAAAAATATGACCCTTGAGGTGAAACTTGGGCAAATTGTTTGCTTCTCTTAAAAAACTAGTCTCACTGGAGCCAGCATTTGGCGACCCTGTCTTGCTGTCATTTGCTCATGTCCTTCTTCAGTTTCTTTAGCTGTTTTGCCTTGTACTTAATTTCCTTTCATTTCATAGATGCTGAGCCTTACCTCTCATGTACCTCGAAAGCTTGTTACACCCAGATTGTTTTTCACTTTCCTGTGTTAAAAACGTGTAGAAAGTCTTTTTTTCACGGAGATGATGATTAGTAGCTTGAGCAAGACAGCATGTATACAGGCATCCCATGATTTTCCTCACACATCTTTGCAGTGGATATATAGCACTCTTGCCTCTTTCAGCCATGAGCCCCTCCAGAGCAGTGGTGACTTGTCCACTGTGCAAACTCATGGAGCACAAGACACTGCTAGACACTCAAGAACACAAGACGCTGCTAGGCAGTGTCTCCCTGGCAATAAGTCAGCTGGTAAAACACCCTACGCTCCCCTATGCTTCTTAAATACAATTTTCGTAGCATTTGTTTGCTGTGTGGATACCTGTATCTTCTGTACAGTGTGACAAGTTTTCTCTGAGTATGAGAAGCTCCTTTGTGCTGTGCTCATGGGCATCAGGTTGCGTTTCCCTTCTGATCCTCTTCTGACCTCGGTTTTTCTTACATGATGGTGCAAACGTGCTTGTTGGGAAGCTCAGCTTTAAGGTTGGGACAGGGGGCCAAGAATCTGTGCTGGCTGTGGAGCACAAAACCGGAAAAGAATACAAAGAACAGTTATTCACTTAGTAAGCCTGGCTGATGGCACTGTCAGAGACAACTAAATGCCAGTTGGAAGTGCAGGCCTTCCATACGCATGATGAGACAAAAATTTTTACAGGTGTACAGAGGCGTATAAGCGTACAGAACTAGAGGAACTGGGAATTAACAGTACCCAGACAGTGCCTGACTTACTGTCTGGCATGGTGGCAAGGAGTCTGGTGGGTTCACCTGGAGTAGGTAAAGGTTATGGATGGGTGCTGCAGTGATGGCGCTTCTCCCTCACATGGCACAGGAGAATTGAGAAGGGGTGTGTGGTGGTGGTGAGGAGAGTCCCTGCTCAATAGGTGTGGGTTGCTGGCTTTCTCTCAGGTGCTGGCACCCTGGAGGTGACTGCACCAGCACTGCTGGCTTGCCACAAAGCCTGCCTTAAAACTGTCACTCGTCTTTGACATCCTTTAAGATGCATATCCAGCTGCTGGCCCTTAGGTCAAGGCACAACGTTTGGTGAGATGGCTGGTTAATCAGACACAAGTCATTCAGCTGATGTCAGGACTGAAATGTCTGTGAAATAAACAGCTGAATGTGTTTGCATTCTGCCCTGAGAGCAAGACTTAGCCCTCTGCTGTCTGCTTATCCTTCTGCTATGACAAAGACCTCTCTGAGTTTTGCAGTCTGAGCTCCTCCCCTCTTTGGGATCATAGAAGAAAATCACTTTGTGGCCAGCTGTGAAGGCACAAGTCCCTGGCTCCAAAGGCTGAACGGTTGCTATTGTTCTGGAATTAGAGAGCTTGACACTGTCTCCATTTCTTTATTTTAAGTGTAGAACAGGGAGGTATGTTCTCATTTTGATTTGGCAGCTTGTTTGCACGATCAAGGTTTTCAGTTCCTGTACCCAACACTTTCCATTCAGCTGACCTCGATGTGATAGGCACCAGGAGTCATTGCCCATGATGGATGAGATTCTCACTGTATCACTAAGTCCCTTCTCTGAATTACTGCCAGCTGAACAGCATAAAGTACACATAATGCCTCCTTTAACTCACACAGTAGGGATCAGCCATTTTCTGTTTGCTTGCATTGAAACCAGGACAAACTGTGGCTTATGCAAGAAGAGCTGCTGGGGAAGCATGTGTGGGCAGGTGGAAACCAGTGGCAGGAATGTCAGTGTGACATTTTATGGGAGGAAGCATCCCTCTTCATAAATGATGAAAACATGCAAACTGGGAAAAATAATCAAATCATTCAAAATTCCCTTTCTTCCTGTCCTCAGCACCAGCTCTTTGTGAACAAGCTACAATGATTTTTCTGTCCAGAAACAAGTCAGAAATCAGCTTGATGGGCTGCAGCCACCCCTTCTGCTGTAATTCGGCGTTGGTAGCCCAAAGCTAGTGAGCCCTGCTGTTACCCTGCTCCTTGGTCACAAACTGAGGGCAGGAGTCAACCCCTCACCCCAAACTCAGCGCTCCAGACTTCGCACACGTGTGGCCATTTGGGTCTCTGGAATGAAAACTTGGCATCTAACCTGTGTGTTACCACAGGACACACTGCTGTGCCTAGTTTTTGCTGACAAATAAGAGCTTCCACAGTGACCAACAGAAAAGTGTGATTCTTCATATTCAGTTATGTTGAGATATTACGTTGGAAGAATGGGAACAATGAAAAATTAAATTGCGAGAGGTCAGTGGCCCTTTTTGCAATTTTTTGTAGAAAATAATTATAGCTGAAATCCACTCAAGGGAAAACAAAAAACTGCACAGGCAAGCCTACTGGTTTGCATACCAACTGGAGCCTACTACAGGATGTACTTACCCTTGCAAGATGGAGTCTAGAAGTAAATTTAGATGAGATACAAAGGTTTTAGGAATGCCACATTTCACAGTCACACCGTCTGGCTGATGGCCTCTGCATCTATACCTCACTGCTGTTGGCCAACTCTGGGCTTACAACAGTGATTAGATTTTTCACTCATTCCTTGGCAATCCAGGTGGGCAGGAAGCAGGTAGCTTCCACTGGTACCATGTGTGATATATAGTTTCTATATTTCTGTATCAAGAGCCAATAGTGGCATCCATTGCACCCAGCCTGGTTTTCATGTACCCGTTTTCTTTCTACACACAAGAACCTCCTACATGAGTTGGCTACAGCCAGGCTCCACTTTTCTAAGTCAGACAGAAAATATGGGTGAACCATCCACCTTCAGAACAGGCTTGCCTCTGCGTCATGAATGGCACGATGGGAGCTGTTCCTCGGTGGAAAGATGCTGTAAGTAGCCATAGAATTGTTGGATCATAGATTTAGAAAGTCCAGAGCTATGTATACAGATAGGAAAACAAAATCTTAGTGTAAAACATGTACAGGTAAAACCAACTCCTTTCAGGCAATTTCAGATTTGCAGCAGCATGAGCATGAATGGAGAGAAGAAAAAGAATCATCAAAAGATCTTGGTAAGTGAGTTGGAGGTGACAAATGCTTTACATTTGAACCTGTGTGCAAAATAACATTTAAAAAATATTTTATTTTATTTAAAAACTTTATTTACACTTGTTACCATCTGAGCTGTCCTTACCTTGTAGAACAGTACTACTTCTACTATATCCTCAAACATGTTTATTAATTGGAACTTAGTGCTATGTGGTAGAACTGTAGGGTAAAACTGTGGTGGTGCTGAGGCTGGATGACAGCTCTGGAGAGTGCCCAGTCCCATCCCTGTCCATAACAGGTCAGCCACGGCAGGTTGCTCAGGATTGTGTTCAGCTGGGTTTGAGTATCTCTAAGGATGGACACTTCACAGCCTCTCTGGGCAATCTGTTCCAGTGTTTGACCACCTGCACAGGAGAAAAATGCTCTTCTGTTTAGATGGAATTTCCTGTATTCAAGTGTGTGCCCATTGCCTCTTGTCCTGTCCTGGACACTGCTACAAGATCTATCTTCTTTACTCCCACTGTCTTTGCTCCTACTATCTATACAAAGTGATATACTCCTCTCTGAGCATTCACTTCTCCAGTCTGGACTGCCCCAGTTCTCTCAGCTTTTCCTGATGAAAGAGATGCTCCTATCCCTTCATCATCTTCAAGACACCTTTTCTGGACTCACTCCAGTAAGTCCTTCTGTACAGGGGGTCCCAGCACTGGATACAGTCCTCCAGATGGGTCTCACTGGGCTGAGTAGAGAGGAGTGATCACCTCCCTCCACATGCTGGCAACACTCTGCCAAATCCAGACAAGGATTCTGTTGGACATACTTGTTGAAGAGCACGCTGCTGCCTTCTGGTCAACTCAGTGTCCACCAAGACAACCCTGACTCAGGACATGTCATGCAGGACTTACATTTTGCAATATTACCGTCATCTGCACAAGGATTAAATGAACTCTCCTCTCCTCTGTTAAATCATTGCATACTAGACGAATGGTGGAGTAAATGCAAAAAGAAATGATTTCCTGTGACTTTAGGACTGCAAGGTCTGAAAAGAAAAGTAAAAAAAAATTATGAAATTCTGTCAGTATGACAACAAGCATACTGCAAACCTATGCAAACCTGAGATTAAGGTGATGTTAGTAGAGCGTGATTAAAAAGCTTTATGTTAGGAAGGGCTGCATTCCTTCAGAGCCAAACATAATGTCCACCTTATCGCTCACCATGCCCTCCCATATTACTCTTTCATAAATGGATTGAGAAAACAGGAGTCTTAATATCATAGTTTAAAATTATTTCCATTCTGAGTCTGGCAAACTGGTCTAGGATTCTAGTTCAGAAACAAAGGCTTCATACTGAAATTGCTTTGTCATTAGTCTGCCTCTAGGATGTGCCTGGAGGGAGCTGGTAGCCTGGTTCACTTTGGGAAACTATCTTGGTGTGGCAGAAAGGTACAGAGGAAAGCAAGACCAGAACCGACAAGGAGGACTTTACCTAATGGCTGGTGGGTCAGCTTCCACTTTCTCCTTGCTGGCCTTGGAGAAGACAGGGAATGGCAGCAGGACCCTGTACAGAGCCCAGCACTCGCCTGGTTCCCACAGCCCCAGCCAGGCAGGGAGAGCATGGAATCATCAAATCATCTGGGTATCATAGATTCATCTGGGTGACAGCCATGGCCTGAGCACCCGCTGGGACAGACGGGCAGCTGGCTGTCCTCGTGCCGGTGGATGGCCAGCAGCCTGCTTTGGAGCACTCTGACAGAGTTTTTTCAGTCAGAAACCTTTGGCTTTTTAAGACAGTGGAGTATCCCCCGACGCAAAACTGCTTGCTTGCAGAGCTGCAACTTTGGGCTAACAGCTTGCAGATGTGGCAGTGAGGGGGCATGCTCTGCTGGGTATGGGGGCTTTAGGCAGGGGCTCTGCAATGCAAAGAAGTGAGAGGAAAAATAGTTTTGGGGATAAAACTCTTTTATTCAGTCCATTAAATGCCTTGCTCAGAATTAGAGGAGAGCGACTCAGGGATTTTGAACTGAGAACAACTGAGAGTAAATGCATGAGGCCGTGAGCATTATTTGTAATAATTTAACCTCAAAGCAATGGTGGTGTAGCTAACCATAAAGGGGTTTGCGTCTCACAGAGGAGGATATGAGCAGAAGGTTATGCTGAGAGCATGATCTTCTGTAATTTATGGCAGCCAGTAATAAGTCCAGGCTTACAGAAAGGAAAGCATACACATGTTAACAACAGGGTCCCTGCAGCAATGTCTTGATTCAGCTTCTGGTGTTACTCCCACGCAGTGTGCTCGGAGTTGTCCTGTTTGTGGGAGCAGGGTGGGAAGGGGCAGGGGAAGCCTCTGCAATGCAGTAAAGAGAGAGAGTTTGTCTTTGCACTCCCCGGCTTCTTATCTCTCACTGCACAACAGCTCACACTTCACTTCCCACAGCACCAACACACACCCTTGGTGGATATGGGTTGATACCATTCCAGCAGGTACACCAGATGTAGAAGACTGGCATGCGTTCTCGTAGCTGGCTTTGCTTTGTCTTTTACTTGGCACTCACTTAGACACCTGCAAATGCAAATCAAGGCCTTCTGCAAGGGACATGTTGCTTGAAGTTGGGGGTCCCAGCAGCAGGTTGTCCTTGAGTTAGATCCCCTGTGGCCCAACTACTAAAAATAGGGCTCCTCCTACCACCTTTTCTCCTGGCATGAAGACATTCGTAGAGTATGTCTTCTCTAGCCAACTGACTCTATCTGTAATGCTTGTTGAATTTGCTATCTTTGAGACTGCTGCTGTCTGTAAATGTAGCTGAAATAGTTTCGAAAGTGGAAAGAAGTAAAGTAGATGTAAAACTTTTTGTGTAGCCAGGCTAAAAAAAGCTTTTTCTCACTTGTTTTCCCTGTCATCCTCTCCTACACATTTATCTCACGTACCTTTCTAAACTCCCTCCTTTCTTGTCACACATGATGTCCCCTTCTATCTAGGACGTACCAGTGACTCCTCCAACATAAGCGCTGAGGTCTGTGCTCAGTGCTACTTGCTGTTGTCAGGATTGGGTCCATGTGCTGCAAAACAGCCTGCCCCAGAGTGACTTGTAAAGGTTTTCCACAAAGGAACCAGCTCAACGTGCTCGTGCAGAAGCTGCAAAATAAACAAGGAATAATAACATATCTCCCACAGCTGGGAAATGCCACATGTGGATGAGAATAATCCATTCATTAGGTTCTGAACACAAAGTCCCACCAGAGAGTATCATAAGTCCACGTGATGTCCCTGAACGCTGGATTTTTCATTCGGGCATATGAAGGAACTGAAAAATGTGTAAAATGAAAATCACATGTACTCCAAAGCAGCTCCATAGCACTTGGAGCTGGTAACATCTGAAAGCGAGCAGGCAAAACTGACACATAAAGATGTGCTCTGAGCCAATTTACAGCAAAGGGTAAAGATCATATTGCATCTGAGTCAAAACAGGGTAGGCACTGCTCCCCAGTGACTGCACATCCGAAGAGTCTCTTGTGTACTGATTATACCAGAAAATGTATGGAATACATTACAATTATGAATGTTCCTCTGACATGTTACTTCAGAAAAGACTATGAGAGTAGCATAAAACATTGGGCTCAGTGTTTCAGCCTGCAGTCATAACCGGCCCAATTTCCATTGCTGTCAAAGATGAAGCAGGGATGTTTATCTATACACAGCCACTTGTTAGAAGAGGCAGGTATTCTGACGGAACGAAGGTTTTCAGCAAAAGCAGTTGCAAGTTTTTCTAAACACTGTGCTTTCTGACACTTCTTTGGACTTAACAGCTGAATCCAGAAGGCAGGTATCCAAAATGCTTGTATGGTGCATTCTGCAATTGCATACTTGAGTGTGCTTAAATGGAAGTCTTTTATCTTCAAACTGTCATGCCATTGGTTTGCTCAAAATGTGGCTTAAATATTAAAAAAAAAAAAAAAAGACCAACTCAGTCCTATGGCTGATGTTTTATTATGCAGCTGATCTGATTAATCCCTTCCTACAGTTATTTTGGACTGTTCTGTTCTTGCTGTTGTTTTATATTGAGGAAATGCGTTCTTACTATAGTATAGTGTTTGGTAGATTAAAGCAATGAGGCAAAAAGCTGAGGTCCAGGCAGAGACTTGGACTTGGAGTGCAGGGAAAATGAAAACCACCTCCTGTGCCATCCTTACTGTGCATCTTACTGCTAATAAAGTCTATGAAAAGAAGATAAAATGAATATTGGGTTTGATGTCTGGACCAACAGGAAGGCCAGAAATCATGTGTTCAACATATCCCAGGTGAAGGTGCATGCTTATAAGAGAAAATCAGCTAGCTTCTGCCAAGCTGTCTTTAGAGCACATCAACATTGCAAATCTCTTCCTGGTTGTTAAAGTCTTCTGGATTTTAAATCGACACATAAAATGTGTTGATGGTGTAGAAACTGTTACCATTTCCAGCCCTGCTTGGCAGCTCCTTGCTTCAACAGGGAGATGGGTGACTTGTTAGAGTGACTGAGAAGTAAATACAGGCTATCTGCTTCTAAGTAAGGGACAGAACAATTCTGAAGGAGCTGGTGACGGTCTCCATTGGTCTCTCCCAGTTGAAAAATTCAAATTCATGAAGCCAGGAATCAGGGACCATCTAGCATGATAATACACAGGAACATCTGGATGTTTGGGGATTTTTTAAGAAAAACTTTTACCTAAGAGAAGTGTTGCACCTCAGAAAACCACCCAGGCCCAGCAATGTCTGTTGAGCTATGGCTAAGTTATTCCAGATCAGGGTAGATTGCGTATAACTTCATTTAGAATAAACGAAGAGATGGCTCCCATATTTCAACCTGTTTTTTACTGACTGCAGGGGGTCTGTGCAAGCAGGATTCCTGTCTCTGCTTTGGACAACTCAGTGGCGAGTTTTTGGGCTGGTCCTTTGTCCATTTGCCATGGGGAGTTTGGGAAAAGAGCTCCCAAAGGTCTGGATCACTGTACTGGGGTCTGCAGTGGCTTGGTCCTGAATGTGCTGTGTGACTTGAGGTCTCAGTTCTGCTTCCACCAAAGCTTCTGGTGCAACTTCTCTCTCTCTTCCTCACCTGGAAAGCGGGAGAGGAGCACTTCACAAACACGGCCAGATGTGATGGGGTAATGCCCTGATGTCAGGAGCCATGGTGTTACGGAAGTTTCCTCAAAGGCCTGGTTAATGCATTGGCTTCTCGGTGTGGAAAGGAATCTGCTGATGCAGTGTCCGTGTCAGAGTGTCTCCTTGCCAAACTAGCAGCCTGATGTGCCACTTCTTCTTGTTGGTAAGTGTTATAAGCTGACTTATAATTTCTTAAAAATGGGTACTTTGACCTTCATCTGTATAGATCACTGAATTAACAAAGTAATGCAAGACTGTCCCTGTCCACTCGCATATGCAGGGTTCCAAAACACAGACAATCTTCCTAGGCAGAGGGAGCATGGTACTCTGTATCCTGCCCTAAAGGAGAGGCTTCCCTCTGAGATATGCTTTGGGAAAGCTTGTTCACCTTTTTGGTCTCTCCTCCACAGTTTCCTACTGAGAGTAGAGACACCTTGCTAAGGTTGTCAAACTTCAGTGTATCCTTTTTTATTGCTCTGATAGATCAAAGTACTTCATAAAGACTCTAACAGGTCCCAAACCATGAGGAGTTACTGTGGCAGTTCAGGGGGAGAGCAGGGACCTCTGACTGCCCTGATTTTGGGTGGCCTCTGAGGACAGCAAGGCAAAGTAGGCTGCAGGAGGGACCAGGACAGATTGCTTGCCCTGAGCTGTCCTCAGGTGGCCATCAGGGGCTGGGGTGAGGTGTGGAGGCTGGTCTTGTGTGATGCCCAGCACCACAACCTGAGGCAGAGCCACATCCAGACACCCCAACACAGTCATTTTGACTCTCTTCTCTCACTGCTCACCCACACTCTCTGTGGTAAAGTGAACTTAACCAAATATAATGAAAACAAGCTTCCACATGCTGTAATCACCAGACATATTCCCTCTCAAATGGGACATGTACATGAAAAGAGTGAAGGACAAGATAAGGATAAGAAAGGAGGCCTGTAAAATCACTTTAGCATGTGGCTGCTAACATCAAAATCCTCAACATTTATTGTGTGATGCTTGGTAATGTAGTTTGGCCTCCAAATGCTTTGCAGAGTTAGCAGAGAGACAAGCAGGGCCCTGGTAAGAAGCCTGGCTTGGAGATGACTGAAACACGCTGCAAAATGTGCAGTGCTCGGTGAAGTTTCTTCAGGAATCACCTTAAAAGCAGCAAGCTGAACAGTGAACCCTGAATGAACTTTGACTGAAGTGTTTGCTTTAGTGCAATCAAGTGACTGGAATAATGATAATAATCATCATCATCATCCTTGTTGTTGCAACTTCATTCAACAAAAGCTAGCTAGATACTCTCAAGGCTTCTTGGAAGGACTTCCTTATAATTTACACTCTGTAGCTGAAATACAGATTCTGGTGCACTGGTACCATACATCTGTTCTCCTGACTTTTTAACCATAGAGTGCTAGTTTATTGCTGAGCTTAAGGATAAAAGAAGCAAGAAATGAAAGTAAAAAAAAAAAAAAAAAAAAAAAAAAAAAAAAAAAAAAA